>NW_006399988.1:2819232-2835436 GCF_000299155.1 Elephantulus edwardii
TTTCAAAAACAAACAAGATTCTTTATTGCTATTTGCTATAAAGCTGCCATCTGCCATAATAAATTTATCTCTCTGATGTAATGGTTGCACTTTATGATACTCTTATGTGGTGTATAATCTGTATACCTTTATGTCATAAACCTGGCTGAGCTGACAAAATAATAAGTACTTGAAATGGAGATGTGATATACAACAGAATAAATAAGATGAACAATGAGTGAAGGACACATGGGTACATATGACATGAAAGTAAAATATCTTGATAAATGAGTATTATATATTCCTTTCCATAAAAGCTTTAATCCTTATGGTGAAAAATATTTGTTTAAGAGTGCACAGTGAGTCAACAGTGAATGGAGTCCAGGACTCCTTGCTGTCTTTCTACTAGAACTGCCTTTTCATGTTGAGTGAAAAAAGAATTTACTGCTTACATAATATGGAAATTATCTAGAGATTTCAGCTAAAAGCAGATAAGACCAAGTTCTCAGCAAAAAGAAACATGCCATTTAAACTCTCTGCAAGATGACTGTGGTCCTAAACACTTTCTCGGGTCCGCATTTGTATGGCATTCCAACTTCTAACATATTCTTTTACTATTTCCTGTTGCATCTACCAAGAAAAGAGTCTTACCTTGTCTTTAACATCCAAAGGGCATTTGTTTTCATGGAGAAATTTCAAGGTTTCTACATGACCATGCCGAGAGGCCCAGTAGATGGCATTGGATCCTCCCTGCAGAAAATCAACACTGAGTTACATTCACACACTGAGTGCAAGCATCTCTCCACCTGCCTGCTCCTCTCCTGATGAAGGCAAACCCCAGGAAAGAACTTCCAAGAGGAATAAAGACTTTGTTTCATTTTCCAGTTTTAACAAAAGTACCATGGTTATGTAAGATGTTAACGTTAGGGGAGTTAATGGAAGGCACAGGAAGAATTCACTTCCCTTCTTTACAATGTTTTAAAATAAATCTAAAATTATTTCAAAGTACAAGTTACCTTGAAACAAAAACAAAACTCACTTTAAACTTTGCTTAGAATTTTCTGTATTATAAAGGTCTGTTGAAAATCTATATAAGCTAATGACTTACCAATTGAAATGGAACCACTGCAATGATTATCAACTGTTAATCAATTGTGTCTGTCTATAGGTCTATTGTGACCTGTGTTATTTTTCCCCCCCTCTATTTCGCTAATAAGCATGGAAGGAAATAAATTTCTGATGAGATTAATTAGACTAATAATAACTTTTCTAAATTTGATATTAACATTGTTGAGTAAATGTGATTATTAAGAAATAAAATCTGATTAATATGCAAAACCTTTTTGCGCATCAAAGCCAACAGAAAGATAAGTTTACTTTTTCTTACTAACATGCATTAAATTGCCCATACTATTAAAGCATTTCATCTCCTTTTATAGAAAACAGATACAAGTGTTTGTTTTATGTTACTCAATAATTAAGACATATGGAGATATTTAAACTTTGTTAACAATAAAATAGAATTATAACCTTATCCTGGACATTGATCCTTGAGCCTCTTTTAATGAGCAACTGAAGCATCTGAATATTCCCACAGCCAGCAGCAATAAGTAATGGCGGTGTCCCATGCTGAAAAAAAAAAAGGATACACTTTTGCAGGTTTGGGGAGAAAGGAAATCCTGGTTCCTGGTACACCTTTGCTATTCTCAAAGTTATGCAGTGGTTGTTGCATCACAGAAACAGAATAATCAGGACATAATGGTGCTGACTCTCTCAGACTCATCATTAAAGATGGCATTTTCATTTATGAGATGAACATTTCCAGTTTCTTGGATTTGGGGATCAAAAGAATGGGGTAAGAAGGAAACCCACAGACTGGGAAAAATATCTGGCAGTAACATATCTGACAAGGGATTTAGATCTAAAATTTATAGAACATTCCAGAACCTCAACAAGAAAAATGTTAACAAACTAATCACAAGACGGCACAAGATATTAATAGATATGAAAGAGGACATTCAGATGGCAAATAGCCACATGAAGAAAGGTTCAAAATCGCTAGTTATCAGAGAGATGCAAATCAAAACAACTATGAGATACTGTATCACCACAGTAACAATAGCAAAGTTAAACAGAGCAGCAAACAACAAATGCTGGCGAGGTTATGGAGAGATTGGAACTCTTATTCACTGCTGGTGGGAAAGTAAAATGGTGCAACAACTATGGAAGGCAGTATGGCACTTTCTCAGAAAGTCATAAATAGAAATATCATTTGACCCAGCAATGTCACTACTAGGAATATACCCTACAGAAAACAGAGCTTCCACACAAACAGATGTATGCAGACCCATGTTTACTGCTGCATTATTCACAATAGCAAAGAGATGAAAGCAACCCAAGTGCCCATCAACAAGTAAATAGATAGAGAAACTATGATATATTCACACAATGGAATACTATGCAACACTAAAAAACAAAGAACTCATGAGATATTACACAACATGGGTAACCCTGGAGGACATTATACTGAGTGAAATATCTCAGTCACAAAAGGACAAATACTATATAATACCACTGTTATAAAGCAGGACTGATGTGGGAATTTGAGAGTAACAAAGAAAAGAGGGGATAAATAATGAATAGATGAATGAAATAACTGTTTAAAAGGAATATCTGATTAGGCATTATTTGTATTACAACAGTTGAGAATAAGAGATGCTTAGCAAAGTGGACTTGGGAAGGGGTGGCGAGAAGAGAGGAAATTATGCAACAATGAATATTTTTTTCTTTTTAAAAAGTGAACTGGAGGGAAGGTAGGAAAATGGTGCAACCATGAATAAATGAAAATCCAACTTTTCTGCCAACTTTAATTAAAATCACAATTTAAAAAATTGCAGGGGGGTAGAGATGTGTTACAGATAGAACTGTGACCTTTAAAATATGTGCTGAGACTTTAATTTCTGTTTGTGTAAATTTCTTGTTTGGTGATAGAGTTCCCTTTGTTATGTTAATTAGCACAGACAAAGGTAGGGTGGATCCTAAAACTAATAACTTCTGAGTCATAAGAACTGAATAGACACAAGGGAAAGACTGTAGAAAGGCAGACACACAGAGAAGATACACCTACAAACACAGGTGTGGCAAGGACTGACAACAGGTACTAAAAGTGGGAAGGACAAGGTGCTGAAAGGGATACTAAAAGCTCTATCACTGATGTGGAATGACAGCAGGGGCACCCTTGGTAGGCAGGCAATAGCGGGGCTTCAGGACTAAGACAGACTAAAAAGCAGGACTGGCAATCCACTTCTAAAACAACAGGCCTTTAAAAACCTCATGGAAAACAGAAGAGTTTTGATGGATATATGGAGCCAGAAAATGAGACCCTTCAGTTGGAAGGCACATGACTAGGGTAGAGCTGCCTCCTTAAATAGTCTAATGTAATGACATGGATGGACTAATGCTTTCAATGAATGAATGGCCTTCACTGGCTGATGTGACAAGATTCAAAATGAGAAGAAACAGCTATCAACATTCAATAATAACTAACATTGACTGAGACCTGACAAAAATTCAAGCTAGTTTCACACATGGCAATGGACCAAGGGATTTCATTACTGATGTCAAATGAATCTTGGTAGAAAACAGAGAGTACCTAGAAGATGTTTACTTGTGCAAGAATATTTAACTATGTCAATCATAGCAAATTATGGGTAACACTGAGAAAAATGGAAATCCCAAAATACTCACCAATGCTCATGAAAAACCTACAGCTAGACCAAGTAGTCTGAACAGAAAAGGGTGTGCATCAAGGTTGTATCCTTTCTCCATACCTATTCAATTTAATGCTGATCAATTAATTCAAGAGGCTGGACCAAATAAAGAAGAATGTAGCACCAGGATTAGAGGAAGACTCATCAACAAACTTGGCTATACAGATGACACAATCTTGCTTGCTCAAAGTGAGGAGAAAATGAAATGCTTGCTGCAAAGGATCAGAGCCTACAGTTTTCAATATAGATTACAGCTCATCATCAAGAAAACAAAAATCTTTACAACTGGACCAAGAGGCAACATCATGATAGCTGGAGAAAAGATTGAAGTTGTCAAAAATGAAGATCACATTTTACCTGGATCCCAAATCAACATCACTGGTAGAAGCAGTCAAGACACTGCATAAGGGAAATCTACTTCTCCAAAGTTCAAAAGAGCAAAGACATCAATTTAAAAACCAAGGTGCACTTGATGCAAGCCACGGTCTTTGCAACTGCTCTGTATACATGTGAAAGTTGAACATGAATATGGATGACAGAAGAATGGCCATCTTTGAATTGTAGTGTTGGTGAAGAATACTATGTCATGTGCTGCAAAAAGAGCAAACAAATCTATCTTGAAAAAAGTGCAACCTGAGTACTCTTTAGTGGCAAGGAGGGCAAAACTTTGTCTCACTTGGGTATAATTTTAGGAGGAAGCAGACCTTGGAGACAGACATGCTGGGAGATGTGGAAGGTTGCTGAAAGAGTGGCAGATTCTCAATGAGAGAGACTGACATGGCTCAATGGGCTTAAGCATGACAGAGATGATGAGGATGGTGCACAAAAGGGCAAGGTTCAGATATGTTGTGCATTGTGTCACTACAAGGCATTGTAGACTTGATGGCACCTAACACAACTAGAGTCACATCCTTAATTTGGACTTAGAGACCTCCTGAATGCTGAGAAAATAAATGCATGCTCATTAAAGCTGTGGTATTTTCTATTCCAATAGCACTTGGGAATAAAGACAGGGGCAACACATGTCTGTGGAAAGGCCTTGAATGAAGAAAGACCCTGAAAGCAAAGGACCTCATTTCTTTTTTTTATTTTAAAAATATTTTATTTATTAAACCCACAAGTATCAGAAGCAAAACTCATTGTCACCAAGTAGATTCTAACTTGTACCCTACAGGACAGAGTAGAAGTGCCTTATATGGTTCCCAAGGCTGCAGCCTTTAAGGGAACATGTTTTCCCTTGTTTTTTCTTGACACACTAGTGCAATTTGTAGAGTCTCTTCTGACATCCCTTTTGGTTTTTCCTTTTCTTCCGTCTTTTATGTTCTTCATGGATGGTATTCTTTTTTATTATTATTATTATTGTTGTTATTATTATTATTATTATTATTAATTCTAATGAAAGTTTCTGGGATTTCACTGTGTGGACCATAACAACTGTAGCTGGCTCTGAGAACAATGGGAATCCCAGAACACTTGATCGTGCTAATGCGAAACTTATACTTGGACCAAGAGGCAGTTGTCAGAACAGAGCAGGGAAACACTGCACGGTTCAAAATTGGGAAGGGTCTACGCCAGGGATGTGTCCTGTCTCCATACCTTTCCAACCTATATGCAGAACAGATCATCCGGTAAGCTGGGCTCTATGAGGAGAAATGTGGCATCAGGATTGGTGGAAGATCTATCAACAATGTGCGTTATGCAGATGACACAACCCTGCTTGCTGAAACTGAGGAGGCCCTGAAGTGCTTGCTGCTGAGGGTCAAGAACTGCAGACTTCAACTGGGGCTCAATGTCAAGAAAACAATGATTCTCACCACTGGACCAATTGGCAGCATCAGGATGGATGGTGAAGAGATTGAGATTGTTCACAGCTTTAGTCTACTTGGCTCCACAATCAACACTCTTGGCACCAGCAGCCAGAAAATTAAAAGATGTATTTTGCGATGGGAAAGTCTGCTGTTAGGGACCTCTCTAAAGTACTGAAGAACAAAGGTGTGTCTCTGGAGACTAAGGTGCGTCTGGTATAGGCCATGGTCTTTGCAATCACTTGTTATGTGTCAGAGAGCTGGACAACGACCAGGGAGGATAGAAGAATTGATGCTTTTGAGCTTTGGTGTTGGAAAAGAGTGTTGAGGGTGCCATGGACTGCTAAGAGAACAAATATTCATCCCGGAGAGGGTTAAACCAGCTGTTCGTTGGAGGCAAAAATTCTGAGGCTTCGTCTGACACACTTTGGTCATGTTGTAAGGAGAGATCAGTCCTTGGAGAAGGACATTATGCTTTGGAGGGTGGAGGGCAGGCACAGGAAGGGAAGGCCCTCTGGGAGGTGGACTGATACGGTGACTGGGGCAATCAGGGTGAGTATGTGGGAGACAATGGGATTGGCACAGGACAGAGCAGATTTTAGGGCTGTTGTACATAGGGTCACTATGAGTCGCAGATGACTCGACGGCACATAACAACAACAATGAAAGTTTACAGAGACTTAGGGTTTCCAGTCATTCACTGTTGCACTTTTCTCCCTGCTCACCCTGTCTCCCCCAATTCACTTTTCTCCTTGATGAGTAAAAGAAAAACTCTTCTATTGTTATGCAATCCCTCCCCTTAAGTCTACTGCATTGTGCAGCCTTCATTCTCGACTCCTGTCATGACAATAATACCTAATCATATAACCCTTTTAAACAGTTCTCTCCCTCTTCTGTTGCAAAAGTGACCTAATTTCTAAGTTCTCTCTAAACAGAAATGACTTGTTGGCAGTATGGTGTTTCTAACTGGAAGAGACAATGAAACAGCAGATGACATCTGTCCACCCTCGATCTCTAGGTGCCCATTCACCATTGCCCACCCACCAGATACTGATGTATCTGACCTTGTTGGGTTGATTGACATCATAGTTGGACAGAGAGCCCAGAAGGTGCTGCAGGCCTGGGACATTGTCATCGTTGATGGCATGAATGATGGCTTTCATCACAAAGGAGTCTTCTTCATCCTTGAGGGAGACAGTGGCAAGGGAAAGGAATGGTTAGCTTGTTGGCTCTGAACTCCTTATTTACATCAGAGAAATCAGTGCTTATTTGTTAAAGGGAGATTTAGAGCTCAGTAAGCCACTAATTAACATCAAATGGTAATGAAGGGAAACAGGGAGTTACTTTGTGCATCTTCATGTTAGTAGTCAATTCCATCTCCTATTTACTAAGGCCACAATGCCACTTGAGCTATAACGCAGAAAGCAAACTGCTTTCAGGTTTATCTACCCTTTGTGTTCATCTGAATGAAGAATATCTATCAAAATATCACCTAAGACACCACTGTGGAAAATTCCCAGTGGAACTAGAGATGTGCGGGACCTTCTTCCTGGGTAAGGGGGAAAAAAAGAAAAACCACAAAGGAGAGGGAACTATTTATTATCTTTGAATACATTATCTTTAAATTGCCATCTTTCAATCTTCACTTTGTGGTCACTTTTCTAAATGTCGAACAATATGGCAAAATTCTATCAAAGTTGGTTTTTATTTAAAAACTTGGACAAAAAATGAGGAGAGAAGTAAAAATAAGGTAAGGCAAATGAATACATTTCTAAGTATAAAGAGAAAATAATGTTCAAAATGAAGTTAGTTGAATTCTGTATCATCAGAGTTTTCTTATAAAAAGACATTCCTAAAAAACCATTAAACCAAATAATAAACCTAAAAAACAAAATCCCAAATACATTTTCTGGATTTGTTAGTGGAGAGTTAAAACTACTAGTTTTATTAATATGCTTTATATCTTAATAGGTACATTAATATACCTTATACCTTAATATTTGGAAGTAAGAGAAGCATCCACTTCCTAAACAACTTGCCTCAGGAAACTCTATGAACTTTGATAAATGTCGATAGTTGTAGGTGGACTTCAAACCTTTTGTCACTATGAGTCGTGCTCGACTTGAAGGCAATCAACAACAACAACATACTTTAATAGGTACATTATTTATACTTGTGACTGCTAAATTTCAAATCTGGAAGAGTGTATGCACAGAGAGAGAATGTTTTCATGGGCAGAAGTGAGAAAGCATTTATTTAAACTTCTTTCCTTCTCTACAGTTCTGAACTCAAACCAACTTCATGAGGGTTTTAATATGATTTTAATGGGTTACAGATTCAGAATATCCTTGTTTTTTTCTACCACAATCCAAGTAGATACCACAATCCAAATAGATGATAAAAACACACTTGTAGGGGCATGCACATGAAGCAACCACTCTCTCATGCATCTTGAGATGAGCATGGCTGGGAGGTGACCATGAAAGGTCTGGAGACCCTGTCCATGCCTGAATTTTCTACTTGACTCTGCCTGTGTCTCATAAATACATCTTTCTTTGCGTCACCTGTCTCTCCTAACCAACTATACAGGATGAATGCAACTGATAATCTTAAAGTGATTCACAATTTTACTGCCAGATTAGTTCATCTTTCTCCTGGTTCCCAGAGCACTCGCAAGCAGCTCCTCAGCTGAGCTTTCCTCCTCTCCCTCTTTGCTTCTTCCCCACTTGGTGATTTCTTCCTAACGCTCAAACTCTGATAACGCTCCAGAGCACTGGGGTGTCACAGACACAGTCTAGGGAATGACAATCAGCTTGGTGTGGGTTAGCTTTTGTATTTTGGATTTTTAAAACATCTCTTTTTTGGTGTTCTTTTCTTTCTATTAGTTTGTTTACAACATTTGTATACATTGTGTTTCACATTATTTTCCACTCACATTGTGTTTTATTGAATCATTCTCATACATGTTTTAAAATCTCTTTTCATTCTGAAGATTAGAGCTCACTGAAGATTTACTTCCTCAGTAAAACAGTTAACTTCAGGATAAAGAAAAAAAAGAAAAACTGGTTTCTGCTGCCCTGAGCTCTGCATCCCTGTATGCCACTGAGGAAGCACTGAAGATCCAGTTACAGAGCGAGTAGCACTATGGGAACTTCCTCTTCCAGAGTCTCCTGGCCTCCAGATTATGCAAAGCCCTGTTTGTTTGATGGCAAGGGCAGTCTGATTTAATCACGATGTGTTTAGTCATATCTGAAGGGTTAATCTGCAATTAGGTTTTAATTTGGATTAGAGGAGGAAAAAGACATAGATTTGTTCTCATGAGCTTTGAGCTCATGATAGCAGCAAGGCAAGTGGACTTAGGCTTCTGGTCTAGCAGAGCCACGCTAGCATGCAGCATCACTCTCCTCCAGGCGTGACTATAGATGGAAAGGTGACTCCATCACTTCTCTACTACTGTGGCCCATGATTCTCCCACGTCAGTGGCAATATGAAGATGGCACAGTCAGGAGCAAGTTATTCTGTTAACTCAACAGTGGTTTGAATCCACCAGTGGCTCCTTGGGAGAAAGATGGACAGTTTCTTCCCAATGCAAATTACAGCCCGGGAAACTGATAGAGGGTAGTTATAAACTGGAACCAATGTGACAATAAAATTTAGTTTGTGCAAATTACAATAAACTCTCTTTTGTTCTACTGGCTATTCTCTTTTACTCTCTTTTACCAAAGTGAGTGTGTTTGGTAGTACAGGTGAGAGTAGACTGAATGGAAACTGAAACATAGTGGAGAAAATGCAATAGTGTCCATCAAATCACTCAGCCCTCTGTCCACCCACTATCCCCAGAGAAATGAGAGCAGCTGTGATATTTCCATGACTTTATGTTTTCTGGATTGCTGAACAAGTAGAATAAACTAAAAACATATCCACACACAGCCAAGAAATCCCACCAGCTCAACAGGTTTGCTTACCAGAGTATCATCGCTTCTGGCCACACTCATGTTACTTCTGGACAAAAATGACCTGGAAAGTCTTTGGCACAGTGATATCAAGCGGACTGATTGCTTTAAAAACAAAACAAAACAATGGAAGAAAACAGGGCAGGAGTAGAAGAGAACAGAGCTTATGTAACAATCCTCAAATGGGAGCTGATGGTAGAGTCTTTGGGACGGTACAGGCATTGCTCACAGCTCACATTCCTCAGGGTAAGTGGTCCCACGGGTGAGTGGCTTGTGTTTGCGTAAGTGGCTAGGTCTAAAAGTGGTAGAAATCAAACGGGGCAGTGTCTCCTTCATTTCATTATAAAACTACAGAACTGGAGGCCTATATCCCCTCTCTTTGACGACTTTATCCTCTGCTTTCTGGACATGTGATCTTATGATGGAGAACCCTTCCTCTTTACCTTCCTGACAGCAGGCAGGGACCTGGCCTGTGTACTTTGGGCCTATGACAGTCTAGCAGGTACATGACTAATGGTTGCTAATTCAGCCATAAAATCTTACAGACCCTCAAAAGCTAGGAGACCTTTAGTCTGTAAGACGAATGCCTCTGCATTTATACTCAAGGTAACTCAAAGGTAACATGTAAATATGTCTGTTTGTGCGTGTGTGTGTGTGCACTGTGCATTTTAAATTTTATTACAAGGGTTTCTCTGAGACTAAGAATTAAGTCTTAAGTAAACTACTGGTCTTCTCATTCCTCTTATGATGTCTCCAAACTTGATATGAAAATAAGCTACATTTCTAGCCTGGCACTAGGGAAAAACCTTCTCTCCTTTGATCTGCCATGATCCTTGTTACAGAAGGACTCTGCCCTGTGGCCAGGTATGATGGCCTCTAGGAGAGCTGACATGCACATACAGCCCCCAAGTGCACACACAGCCCCCAGTGCACCCAAAGCCCACAGATGCACACACAGCCCCCAGGTGCACTGAGGGCTGGAGTGTACATGCAGTCCCCAGGTGCACATGCAGCCCCCAGGAACACACGCAGCCCCAAGCTGCACTGAAGGCCAGAGTGCACATGCAGCCCCAGGTTTATGAAGGTCAGCATGTACACGCAGGCTCCAGATGTATGGAGGGCGGGGGAAGCAGCACTCTGCTATGTTGGTGGCCTGCCTCAGTCAAACCTCTCGCAGGGGCCAGCTGTAGTGAGCCATTTCCCCCAGCTCTGATGTAAATGGAGTGTCAGGCTGCTAACCACAAGCAGCAAATACATTTAAAATCTAGTCTGCTGTGCTTAGGAAAAGACTCCACTATAATTTTATTATGGCAAACTGAAAATTTCCCTTAGAATAGTTTTGATTTAGAACAAATGTAAAAATCATATTTGAAAATCATTTGTAGGACAGAAATACTGTCATTGCTTAGATCTAAAAATATTGTAGCTGTGCGAAAGAGTACAGAGTAAATTAAAAAACAAAAATGGTACCTAGATATGAACTTTTCCCACATCACCAGTATCAGAAGAAAACTTGAATAGAGTTCCACAAAAGAAAATTTGTTAACTTCTCTATAATTAAAATAATCTTACTTTCCATTTTTTCCGTGCTGTGAACTTCTTGAACTTTTCCATGTTTACTGCAGATGCTTTTCTACTGAGTACTTGCTGGGTATCTTTAGGCTAAAATGAAAATCCAAGGGAAATAATTTACAACTCTCAAATCAAATTTACAAATCTCAAATATGTTAAATAATGATGCCTGAATACCTCTCACTACTCAGCACTCAAATGACATACCAAACTGGGATAGCAAGCAAGGTCCGGACCTTGCACAGGTGCACACTGTATTTGAGGGTCTGAAAGCTAAAGACTGGACATGTGGATAAATGAACAGCTGACTGTGGAGCTCAGCTGACGAAAGCTTTTAACACCAAGAGTTTGCGAGTGGCACAGTCCACTCAGGCCTCATGAGGAGAGACAGTCAGAGGTCAGCCCTTAGTACTGCTGTGGGCTGTCACTGAGCTGGTCAGGTGTTGCGCCATCCATATTGAGCTCTTACTGGCTGGTTTTTTGAGGAGAATCACCAGGGTTGGTCATCTTAGTCAGGAAGCTCTACTGAAACCTGTCCTGCATCTTAGCAACCTGTGGCTGCCATGACCAGATAAGTGATGCTGTGCTGAGGTGTCCTGACTGGAATTGAGCCTGGCTCTCTGCACGGAAGAGCACTCCACCCCGAGCCTCCAATGACCAATAACCAGAATGCTAATACTGCATCCTTTCCTGTGGCCATTTGGGGCCCGGGGTCTACCCCTACCACCTCCATCTCAAATGGCTCAGACTAACACCGGGGACTCACAGGCAGAGCCCCAGCTGCATGAACCTGCTTCTGGAATGCCCACTTTTGGTTTTGTTATTTTCTTCTCTAACTGTTGTGTTTCCTTAACCTTAGACTCTTGTATTTTGTAAAAGCCACTTCATCTTTTTAACCGAAATATCAGCAGAGCCAGGCTGGTGACAGAAGCATGTTCCTGGGATTGACTACAATGGCTGCCAGCCCTGAGCCTGTGCAGCCATGCTGAGATTCTAGGCCACAGTCAGTGAAAGGTTTGCTACCAGATGATTTTCAAAGCTTCTAAAGGAAGCTGAAAAGTCAGGTGTTTTGTTATATTTAAATGCTGGAAATTAAAAAGCATAAAAGTACTGTTTGGGTCAACTCTTCCCAAATCAAAGATGAAATATTGCCTGGACTCACTCTTGAGACTCTCAGTTTATAAATCCATGCCTCTTACTCCTCTTCACCTCAGCTGTCACTGGGAGAGTCCTTGCTGGCCAGTTTCCAAGGATATAGCATAACAGCAAACATAACACTCCAGACGAAGGCTATTGCTAAGAGCCAAAGTAACTTGTAATACCCGATATAATACCCAGAATAATTTACAGTATCTATTAAAATACCCAGCGTAACTTATAATACTCAACACAATATCCAGACTAACTTATGAACTGATAAGTCCCAGGAAGCCTTGTCAGACTTAGGAGTCGCTGGGTGTTAGAAATGTTAGAAATGGTTAACATGCTCAGCTGCTAAACAAAAGGTTAAAGACTCACGTTCATTTCCTAGCAGCTCAGATTCTGCTTCAGAATCTCCAGTCTGACAGCCTTCCAGAGCACAGTCTTACTCTCACATACATGTTGGCTTGAGGAGAGCAGACTCCATGGCCATTGGTCTGACTTCTGGATGTTATACTCAAGGTAACCACTTTAAGAGCAAAACAAAAGACAATTTACCTTGATCCAGGGGTGTTGCAAACTGTCCTTAACTGTCATTCTCTTCCTTTGGGAGCAGAGGAGGAAGGAAAAAGAAACAATGCTATAACAACTGCAGCAAACACTATGGCTGTTCCATGCTGACCAAGCCAAGTAGAAAGACCCTTTAGAAAACACAGTCTGGAGCCTAAACCACAGGAGAAAGTGACAAAGGACCTGGGTCTCTCCACAATGCCCACAGAGACTGAGTGGAAAGGGAGCAAGGCCACTGGGCTCTGTGAGGCAGGTCCTCCAGTGAGCCAACCAGCAGGGACAGGAGCCCGGCCCATATGCATGAGCTCTAACACTAGGCCAACCCCACCCCACAGCCCATGAAGGAAATGACACTCACTTTGGATCTTTGACCAGAAGTCTTCTGATGAAATCTTTGGCTAGGGCACTGGTACCACTGAAGTATTCGTCCTCAAATTCATAGTTGACAGCAGATACATTTGCTAATGTTTCTTGTTTTGTGTCTCCAAGAAAGGGGGAGGCACCACTTAAACTGTTAAAAATAAAGTGAGGGATAAACATTGATTACTTCTCTCTGTGGCCACTTTGCTTCTGTGGTATGTAAGGAGGAAGAGAGTGTGCTAAGATTCTATTCTGGCTCTTAGGGAGGTACTTCAGAATTTAATTACATTTTTAGGAAGCACTGGATGGCCTAAGTGGCAAGAAGCTATACTGCAATCCCAAAGGTGCACAGTCTGAATCTACCATCTGCCCTGCAGAAGGATGGACGATCTCTTCCTGCACAAGTTACAGCCTCTGAAAATCCACTAGAGGGTCAGCTACGAGTCTGTTCTGACATGATGGTACATAACAACAACAAGGACATTTAACTGTCATGAATATAAGCTCTAGCTTAATGCAAGATTCACAGAAAAAAGTTTATTTGAAAGGCATCTAGTAGTTAAACCCCCCTTTTTCCTACTTTCTCCTTAATGACTGACAGGCAAGCTTTCTTTAAAAGTTATGTTATGATTTCTGAGGAATTATTTGGAATTAGAAGAAAAGGTGTATTTAGTATAACCTATTTTCTAGGGGTATAAAGTAAAAATGTTTACAAAGAAAAAAACCCACGCATAAGTAGAAAACACCAATTTGACACATCTCAAAGTGAAAGGCTAAGAAGGAGTGGTGGGATTTGGTACTTACAGAATATAGGTTATTACTCCGATGCTCCTAGACACAAAGACAAAGAAGCACGTCAGAAGAACAACCAACTAAGTCAGAACAGCAACAGCACCAGGACATGGTCCTTACCACATGTCTGCTTCAAGGCCAAGGGGTTCATAGTTGACAATCTCAGGAGCTATGAGGAAATGAACAGAGACTTAGTTGAAAAGGGAAGTGAACATCAAATTCTATCTTCATGTAAAAACCAGAAACATGAACCAGGGACATGTTCCTACAGAGAGGAAACAGCAAAATGTTTGTGAGAAATCAGGAGGCTTACCAACAAACTCTGGTGTCCCAAATATGTTTTTGAATTCATTTCCAAAGTCAATTTTATGGGCCAATCCAAAGTCAATGATCTTAATCCGAGGTTTGGGAACATTTCTATCCAAAAGCATTATGTTTTCAGGCTTTAAAACAAAAAGAAAGAACAAGCTGTGATGGAACATGAATGATAGACTAATTCTTCACCTCTCCTAAAAGATGCAACCAAAATGTAGGGAAAATAGTAGTTTAAAGAGGATACCAGGACAATGTAAAGTTTTCTTTTAAGTGTTTCTAGAAGCAAATCTTCTTTTGGATTCAGGCACAAGTGGTGTATGCAGAAGGAGAGCCAGGAAACAGGGAGGGAATGGGAGAAGGGGGAATTGGTGGAGGTGGATATGAGGTGTGTCATCACAGGGTGGTCAGAGTGCAGTCACACAAGGGAACCTGGAGAAAAGGGTGGGACTAGGGTACTTGCAGTGGGAGGAGGAGGAAGTTGGGGGTCCTCTACCATCTCCACTGTGGAGAGCTGCCTTGTGCTTGGCATCTTCAGCGTCTAGGGTCAGGAAAAAAAAAGATGCCACACAGAACTGCAAATGCCTGAAGTAAGCAATCTTCAAGGAGCCCTGGAGGTCTGGCAGTGCTAACTAAAATACTGGTGGTTCTAATCTCTCCAAGGCAGTCTAGTGTAACTCGCAGTGATCCTATGAACACCACACTTGAATTCTGTCCTATCCTGTGCTATCCTCATCTTCTCTGATATACTTGAACCCACTGCCACAGTCCCTGTGTCAATACATCCCATTGAGGGTCTTCTTCTCTTTCACTGACCCTCCACCTTTCCAAGCATGGTATTCCTCACCAATGAATAGCATCTCCTAGCAACAGAGAATGTGAGATGAAGTTTTGTCATCCTTGCCTCCAAGGAGCATTCTGGCTACGCAGTCAATATCCTCCCATAGGCCTCAGAGATCCGGTGGAAGGTCACCGGTGGTGAGAACCAACTCCCTGGGAGTGGGTAAGAATTTGGATTGGTTGCATGCATGTGAAATGAATGTTGAAAGGCATCTTCTCTGTGTGTAAGTTAAAAATAAAGAAGCCCTCATGGCACAGTGGTTAAAGAACTAGGCTACTAACTAAAACATCAGTGGTTTGACCTCACCATCTCTTCCAAAGGAGAAGGTCACAGTGTGATTTACAGCCCTGAAATCTTATAGCAGTGCTGCTACAGGACAGCCCTGGCTTAGAAAGAACTCAATAGCAGTGGGTTCTGTGCTTAAAAGTATATACCTAACACTTGCAAATTCATCATTCTTTTAAATGTGCAATTTGGGGGGATTAATAACATTAATTATATTGTGCAACCATGACCCATCTGCTGCCAACTTTTCATGTGGGGATTTGGCATGTGTGCTACAGGAAGCATGCATAAAGTCTGTCCCTCTCAGAAGTATGATCCTATTACCAATGAGTTGACCACTCACTAGGCAGTCAGCCACATCCTGCCCTGTGGCCTCTCTTCTATCTTAAACTTTGGCGTAAATCCTTCATTGATACTTTCTGTTCCACATCACTTTTCTTTCCAAGAGCCTATAAGCTCTGCAGTGACTGAGAGTACAGCCCCTGATATATTCCCTGATACCTTACCCTGCTCCAGCAAATGCCACAACCTTAAAGTTTGGTCTGACATACTGTTCGTAGACTGAGGCTCATATGCCTTTGCATTGCAAGGAGAGCACAACTTTTCAGCAGATATTTTTACAAAGAAAGAAAACAGAGCACACCTTCATGATATTCATTCCAAATGCTCCCAAGACCTACCAGTAAAAACCAGCTCTAGCTCACATGGCCCCTGTGTTACTGAGTACCACTGTCCAACAGGTGGGGTGGTGGGTGTGGGGTGGTGTGTTTGGTTACAATTTTTTTTTGCTTTTCTTTTAATTAATTTTAA
Organism: Elephantulus edwardii; assembly: GCF_000299155.1. Classification (NCBI taxonomy): domain Eukaryota; kingdom Metazoa; phylum Chordata; class Mammalia; order Macroscelidea; family Macroscelididae; genus Elephantulus; species Elephantulus edwardii. The sequence continues at coordinate 2,835,422 of NW_006399988.1, forward strand.
TTAAAGTTTACAGAG
>NW_006399988.1:2835538-2851744 GCF_000299155.1 Elephantulus edwardii
ACAATTTTATATAAGCAGAGGACTGAGTCTATCTTCTGTGAAGCTCTGGGTGGACTCAAACCACCAATGTTTATGTTAGGAGATGATCATAAACTACCGGTAGCACTCAGGGTCCTCCAGAAGTCAGAAGAAGGGCAAACACTGGGTCAGCATCTGGCCACTCCAAGCTGAAGTTGTCCTAGGAATTGAGGGCCCCTACTTAGACCTGACCGATAAAAAAATCCTTGACTCTTCACCATAGATTTCTGAATACAGTAGCTACTCTTTAGTCTCTATCCCTCAGAAAACTAAGAACTCACTGCAGTAGGCACACAATATTTGTTTACTTATTTTTATGGCTAATTCCATTTGTTAAACATAAACAAGAAACTAAAAATACATCTTCTAGATGCTTACCTAATGGCTCCATTTTTTTTACAAACAAAACTAAGCTGTGGTGTGCAAATGCTTCCCTAGTCTCATGATCAGCAACATACCTTGAGGTCAAAATGGGCGATCTGAAGGGAGTGAAGATAGTAAACACCACTGAGAATTTGTTTGAGAAATTCAGTTGCTTCTTCTTCGGTCAAAGATTCCTTTTCAGCTAAGAAGTCAAATAGCTCACCACCTGCAACACTGAGAATCAGGAAGCCAAGGTTACATATGACAATTGTTGTATTCTGATCTGCTTTTTCATGGACTATTGGAGTCTCTAGACTCCAGGCAAGAAAATGCCAGAAGAAAGAAAAAACAGCTTTGCTGATTCAGCAAAGCTCTAAGTCAGTGTACCCAGGAGCTCAGCACAAAGGTGCATTTGTGCTTCCAAGCACTTGGCCATCTTTTTTTAATGTCTCTGCTCAAAAATGAGGACAAGAAGCAGAGAGATGAGGGGGGAAAGCAATGATTATTTAGAGTATATTCATGAAACCTCTTTAAAAGGACAACCTTAACTCACTTGTGAAAACAAATCAACAACAGAAAAAGTCAACTGTGTGTATGATTTATGAAGATTTATATTCTTGCACCTATAAGAAAGCCCTGGTGCTAAGAAGCTGTGCTGCAATCCCAAAGGCTTGCAGTCCAATCACGAGCTGCTCTGTGGGAGAAGGGTAAACTATCTCTTCTCCTGTGATTTACTGCCTCTAAAAACCTGCTTTCAAAAGGCAGCCCGGGATGACAAAGTAAAATATTACAATGAAATGTGCAAGGAGTCAGAAAAGCAAAAGGTTCGAACTCGCTCAGCATTTCTTAAGCTCAAGGAAGTGGAGAACAAATTCAAACCTCGAGTTGCTATAATAAAGGATGCTTTAGTAAGAGTACTAAATGATCCAGCAGGTATCAAAAGAAGATGGAAAGAATATACTGAGTCACTGTATCAAAAGGAATTGGCAGACACAGAAGAATTTCATGAAACAACATATGAGCAAGAGCCTATGGTGATGAAGGAAGAATTTCAAGCTTCTTTGAAAGAAATAGCAAAAAATAAGGCCCCAGGAATAGATGGTATACCAATTGACGTATTTTAGCTAACAGATGCTGCCCTGTATGTGCTCACGAAGTGTCAAGAAATCTGAAGAAAAACCACTTAGCCAACTGACTGGAAGAGATCTGTATTTGTTCCCATCCCAAAGAAAGGTGACCCAACAGAATGTGGAAACTATAGAACAATATCGGTGATTTCACATGTAAGCAAGATTCTACTGAAGATTATCCAAAAACGACTGGAACTGCACATCAGCAGAGAACTTCCATTAGTCCAGGCAGGGTTTAGAAGGAGTCGTGGTACTAGGGATATTGTAGCTAATGTCAGATGGATATTGGCTGAAAGCAGGGAATACCAGAGGAACGTCTATCTGTGCTTCATTGATTATGCAAAGGTGTTTGACTGTGTGGACCATAACAAACTGTGGCTGATTCTGAGAAGAATGGGAATACCAGAACACTTGATCATGCTAATGCGCAACTTATACTTGGACCAAGAGGGAATCATCAGAACAGAGCAGGGCAACACTGCATGGTTCAAAATTGGGAAGGCTGTACGCCAGGGATGTGTCCTGTCTCCATACCTTTTCAACCTGTATGCAGAACAGATCATCTGGGAGGCTGGGCTCTATGAGAAGAAAGGTGGCCTATCAACAATCTGCGTTATGCAGATGACACAACCCTGCTTGCTGAGACTGAGGAGGCCCTGAAGTGCTTGCTGCTGAGGGTCAAGGACTGCAGACTTCAATATGGATTGAGGCTCAATGTCAAGAAGACAAAGATTCTCACCACTGGACCAATTGGCAGCATCAGGATGGATGGTGAAGAGGTTGAGATAGAGATTGTTCACAGCTTTAGTCTGCTTGGCTCCACAATCAACACTCTTGGCACCAGCAGCCAGGAAATTAAAAGACGTATTGCGATGGGAAAGTCTGCTGTTAGGGACCTCTCTAAAGTACTCGAGAGCAATGGTGTGTCTCTGGAGACTAAGGTGACTCTGGTACAGGCCATGGTCTTTGCAGTCACTTGTTATGTGTCAGAGAGATGGACAATGATCAGGGAGGACAGAAGAAGAATTGATGCTTTTGAGCTTTGGTGTTGGAGAAGAGTGCTGAGGGTGCCATGGACTGCGAAGAAAACAAACTGATTCACCCTGGAGAGGGTTAAACCGGGCTGCTCCTTGGAGGTAAGGATTCTGAGGCTTCGTCTGACATACTTTGGTCATGTTGTAAGGAGAGACCGGTCCTTGGAGAAGGACATCATGCTTGGGAGGGTGGAGGGCAGGCGCAGGAGGGGAAAGCCCTCTGGGAGATGGATTGATTCGGTGAATGGGGCAATCGGGATGAGTGTGTCGGAGACAGTGAGATTGGCACGGAACAGAGCAGAGTTTAGAGCTGTTCAGAGTTGTACATAGGGTATATGATGAGTCGCAAGTGACTCGATGGCACATAACAACAACGACAACAAAAACCTGCTGGAGGGTGAGCTATGAGCTGGTTCTGACTCGACAACACACATCACCAACCCCCACCACCAACTCCCATAAGAGTGTTCCTGCAAAGTTCACTCTCTGTATGTTAATATCTCAAACTAAAAATTTAATCTTTTGATTGAAAGGGATTTTTCTCTTTCTTTACATTGGTTGATATATAAATATTGTTATTACTATTAGTTGCCTTAGAATTGGCAGGTGTCATGGCAAATCAGGCACAACTGAATGACATGCTGCCATTGCCAATGATAGGTTGTGGAGTGGGTGGTCCACAGGGTCTTTTCTGGCTGATCTTAGAAGTAGTCCAGACCTCCGGCCCTTCGTGTAGAAACTCCACTAAAATCCAGCAAGCATCACACAGCACATGAGCCTTCAAATGTATGGCTGGTGCCTATTCCCAGGGCGCCTTCCGGGAACTGGACCTGGGTCTCTTGCACCAAAGGGTAAACTCGATCCCTGGACAACTGCTGCCCTCAGATATGTGTAAACTTAAACATTTATTACAATACTTGGTGATAAATTTAGTCAAGCACTTACAGAAGAAAAACTCAGACAAGAAAACAGAAAAAGTAACAGAAAAGTAATGTTGTAACTTGGGGATTTCTATCATCTGTACCCTCAGCCTGCTCTAACCTGGGAGGACAGCCACTCTCCCTGCTCCCCCTCCTCCAGTGTCCTCTCAGCCGGCTGTAACATGGGAGGACAGTCTCTGGACCCTGCTCCCCATGAAGCCCAGTTAGCTGCTCTACAATCATCAAATGAGTGAATGAATACAATCTCTGAAGAAAGCCACCATGGTGATGAATGGCAAATAACAAAGGAACTTTTAGTAAGAGTTTTTGTAAATTAATCTTCATCACATTTAATGATACATCACAAGATTATAATTTACTACAATTATGCACATAATTACTGTTTATTCTCTTTCTTCAGCCAAACAGTTCTGTAGATCCTATACCTATATATCCACATGATTGTAAACATTAGATCTACATGTCTACCACCCTCTCCTCCATGTCATGGAGTCAGAATCAACTCATAGATGATCCTTCAGCTTGTTTTCAAAGGCCTGAAGTGGCATGGGAGAAGACTGGCCATCTCTCTTCCACAGAACAGCTGGTCAATAAAATGAGAAACAAAAGCACAAACTGTTATCTATGGGATCCATAAACACCTTAGCCACCACAGGGAGTAAAATCTGAGCTCTGCTTGATTCAGAAGTAACACAGGAACTATCTATGTGAAAGTTCAGAGTTTCTCCTTTCACCCTCCAAGTCCAGGCCCTTCTTAGCAGCGCTCAGGGTCTCTGGGCCCAGAACTGCATGGGTTGTCTTCACAAGTGCACTCGTGGGCCTGAGGCTTTCAGAGACTCCATAGTGTAGTAACCACACTCCTTGGTCCTGGAACTCTGGCTGTTCTCTAAACAGATGAAGAAAGACAACACAGAAATTTTGGCAATGTTCACATGGTGAATCGCAAGGGCAACTGTGTCTTAACACAGAATATTTGATCACTTTCAATTCTTCTTTTTTTATACTTTGTTCTGTTTGGTTTAAAGTATGGGTTTCTCATCATTGTATCTGCAGTTCTTCATTCTCTATTTTGACAGTCAACTTAGACGAAATGAAAAAGAAGACAGTGGCTTGACAACCTGCTGCATGAACGTCTTAGAGAAGGGTCAGGAAATGTAACCTTTTGAAAAGGCAAGCCAGACTGTCAGTAATCAGCAAGAAAGCGACCCAAGCACAGTGGAATGACACGCAGCTTGGCCCCGCACCACCCTCACAATCGCAGTGCGCTCCATTCTGTGCCATGGCTCCTGTGTGCTTTGAATGCCTTCCAAGTGAGAACATCTTCCCACACAGCACATGGCACTGCAGTCTACAGTACTCCATGGGGCTGTGTCAGTTCAGAAACCTCACTGAAGCCTTTTTACTGTGAGTGACCCTGTTTACACTGAGTGACACTTCTGGCATCTGAAATATGGGCAGCAGAGCCTCACCATAACAGCATGCAAGTCATTTCGGCAATCTGACAGGTAGAAGGCTCAGATGACTCCTGGCACACTGAAAACTGAGCTGTCTGTCAAGGTCATAAGTTTATGTTTCCATAAGCACTGGGCTGCCCTCTAATATTTAACTTTAAGATGTTTATCAAGAGACTGACTAGTCCCCTCTAGAGACCGTTCCCAATGAGCCTGGTGGAAGTGATTCTGGTCCATTTGCCTCCTCCCTGGGCCCTGAGCATCCAACTGAAGGTCCAGAAATCTCACAGAGCCTGAGCCAGGAAGCAGAGAAGCCCCACCTAATGAAGCAGAGACTTGTGCAAACAGACTACCTCCTTAAACACACTCCTTACCCTCTGTGGTGGGAAAGACAACCTTTGTGTACCGATGCTATCTCCCACCCAACTATGGGAAGGCCTCCCTCTGCTAATTTTTATGACTTCCGAGAAGAGTACTGAATGTTCCACGGACTGCCAAGAAAACAAACAGGTCCATCCTAGAGAGAGTTAAACCAGGCTACTCCTTGGAGGCAAGGATTCTGGGACTTCGTCTGACATACTTTGGACATGCTGTAAGGAGAGACAGGTCCTTGGAGAGGGACATCATGCTTGGTAGGGTGGAGGGACAGCGTAGGAGGGGAAGACCCTCTATGAGATGGATTGATTCAGTGACTGGGGTAATCGGGATGGGTGTGTCAGAGGCAATGCGATTGGCACAGGACAGAGCAGGGTTTAGGGCTGTTGTACATAGGGTCACTATGAGTCGCAAACGACTCGATGGCACATAACAACAACAAAAACATTTCTCTTAAGAAGGAGTTCTGGTGGCCTAGTGGCAAGAAGTTGTGCTGCAATCCTGAAGGCACATGATTCAAGACTACCAGTTGTCTGTGGGAGAAGGATGGGCAATCTCCTCCTGTGCAATTAACTTTCTCCGAAAATCCACTGGGGGTCAGCTATGGATTGGTTCCAGCTCTATGGTACACAACAACAGTTCTTCTTAAAGGGAGCTCTAGTGGTTTAGGTACAAATCCACCAGCTGTTCCTCAGAAGAAAACTGGGCAATCTCCTGGTGATGTACCACCGCAGAAACCTACCAGAAGATCAGCTGTGACTCGGTTCCCACTGATGGCAATGAGTCAGTCATTAATTTCTCTTAAAAGTTTCTTGGTGGCACAAGCAGCTTGCATCCAACTATATCCTGAAAGTGGGCAGGGGTCTACTGTAGTAATGAAGGCAACCAGCATTAGGCTCTAACACACGGGGCACCAGGGGTCAGAACTGACTGAATGTCAACAGTTTAGTTTTCATTCCTCGTAAAACAGTTCTCTTGGGGAGATCCAAGATGGCGGCAGAGGCAGAGACAGCGTGGTGAGCTGCAGGAGCAGCAAACCACTTAAAGCAGGGCCATTATGGCCTCCTACAGACTTCACCTTATTGATAACTGAACACTTAAACAGTTGATGACTGGCCCTCAGTGAAGATCGAGGCTCAACAACAGGAATTCAAGGATTCCCAAGGAGGAATGGGTGAGTCTCGCGGCTCCCAACCCCCTCCCGCAGAGCCTGCGCTGCGCCACACAGCCACTGCAGCTCCATGAGGCTTCCACAGCTGGAACCAATGGATTTCCTCACCCAGGATGGATGCTGGGCACCGGTACTCCTCAAGACTGGTACAGTGAAGCCACCACACTGCCGCAAGGTGGACTCGGTCTGGAGAGAATTCTTGGAGCGAGGATGGCAGCAGTGGGGGAAGCGGGTGCCCACTGGCCACCCACAAAAGAGGGGCCGCCGCCCGCACTGGGGTGGGGGTGCACGCCCCAATGGCCGCCTGCGTAGGAGGTGGGGGATGGGATGCATGCATGCCCGCCATCTGCAGGTCTGGGTTTCCTTGGACAGGCGAAAGAAGACGATTACCTATATAATGGATTGCTGAAAGTCACTGTGAGTCTGATGACCTTAACAGCATGCACAAGAGGACCAACATCCTAAATGCACCACATATTTTGTTCTGTTCAATGCTTCTGCCAAAAGATGGTTAGACCTAGGGGGAGTCTGTTCACAATTCTCAGGTTCCCTTTATCATATATAAAGGGGGAGGGCAGTGACACCTACTTCAAAATATAGTATGACCACTTATGGGGGGAGTAAAAGTGGCAGTGCTGGAATGGGAGACACTATCCCTGACCACAGAGTCCTCAGTCAGGCAAGGGGACCAGTCTGGGGTAGGGGCAATTGGAGGGGGACTATACCAGCCAGCTCCTGGGGGGTGTTGCCCTGCTCAGGATGGGCTGCCCTCGGCCCCCGACTCGGGGCGAGCCATCGCGGCCCTCTGCCCGGGGAGGGATGCCCTCAGCCCCCGGCTCGGGGCGAGCCATCGCGGCCCCCTGCCCGGGGAGGGATGCCCTCAGCCCCCGGCTCGGGGCGAGCCATCGCGGCCCCCTGCCCGGGGAGGGATGCCCTCGGCCCCCGGCCCGGGGTGAGCCGTCGCGGCCCTCAGGGTGAGCTCCTCAGTCCCCAGATTGTGCCATCTGACCCCTGGGTGGGGAAGGAGGGGGAAAGAATGCCTAGGGTATCCAGAGAATGTTACCTAGGCCACCTTCTGCCACCTTTTGCCCCCCCAGTAAACCTGAAAGCAACACCCTCAAAGCCCTTCTATTTGTAACTCACAAGTTTGTTCTCTCTAGGTTTGCTCCCTTTCCTATAGCTAACCTTAACACTGAGTTTTACTCCAGAACTGACCCTGAACCCAGTGCCAATGACAAAAAGGAAATACAACTGACAGCTAAGGAAGCAAAGGAGGATAGAGCCTCTGGGTTCAACCAGTCATCCCCACTGGATCCACCTGGGAAAACACTTTGCAGTCCAGAGGGGAGCAAATGACAGGAAAATATCTTCTAACAGAGCAAGAAGGCAAGCAGCTTTAACCCAAGACCACCAGTAAGGAGATAAAGCATCCTCCCTTTCCCCCTTTATATCTATGCCCCTGTTCAGCATGAAGAAGCCAGAGAGTCGGCATCCAATTCCCAAATCAATAAGACAGTTGGTTTAATTACCATTGGAAAATGCTTGTCATTCCTCTGTAGCATCTGGTCCCCAGTGGACCCTCATCATTTCCTTCACCTGCTCCCCCCACCAACCAAACTGTGCAGCTCTGCAACTGCATCTTGGCCCATCCTCACCCTTCTGGCCCCCCAACCCTCAACTCCTTGTACCCCCAATATGTTTTTCCCAATAAAAGAAAAAAAATTGGAAAAAAACAAAACAAAACAAAAAAACAGTTCTCTCATTTTACTCTGAAGCAGAAGTGGCATCCACTTCCTAAATAACATGCCTCTGGAAACTCTATAAACTTTGATAAATCTTGAAAGCTGTAGAGGAGCTTTTGGGCCTTTTGTTCATAGGGTCATTGTGAGTTGTGCTCAACTCAAAGGCAATCAACAACAATGACATCTTCCTCTGGGGACCCAATTTATTTTTGATGTTTTGTTCTTCTATGTACCCTGTTACAAGGTGGGAAGGGAGGAGAGAAAGGAAATTTTCATAATCTTCATGTATTTTGTTAAAAACAACAAATGCTTCTTAGCATGCATTTCACACCATTTCCACAATACTGTAATTTAAAACGATCTGATTCTAGAGACCAAATAAAGGACTCTAACCTTGTACTCCTACTCTCATTTTACCACACGCACAGATTTCTCCAATCTCCTCCCATCGGGGCTGGAGGGGATCCTTAACCTATAAAAGTGGGATGCCTATTGCCTTTGGTCCATTCTGACTTGGAACCTCCCCACAGGGCAGAGCAGAACTGGATCTCCCAGGTTGCACAAATCTTAAGAGGAGCAAAGTGTCACATCTCTCTCCCATGGAGTGGCTAGTGGTTTTGAACCACTGACTTTTCAGTTAAGAGCTAAGTCCATGACTACCACACCACCAGGCCCCTGCCTCCAGTGTGCCCTGTGTGTGCATGCCATGTATGTGTATGCCTAAGACCAGCACAGTGCTGACAGGGCCCCTGCCTCCACTGTGCCCCACGTGTGCATGTCTAAAACAGGAAGTAAGCTCTTCTGTGAGTGCCTCTTTCCTCATCCATCAGGAAGATGAAGATAAAAGAAGCCAGTCACTCTGGCACAGGCCATAGCTTAGTGAGCAGGAAACAGATCCTACCTCAGCCAGTGGTCTCTACCCTGTAACCCTGTCATCTCCTGGGGCAGGTGCCTGTTGACAGGAAAGGCCTCTTCCTGTCACTTCTCCTCCTACCCTGTCACCTCTCCTCCCAACCAATCAAACACATTCATCTTTGTTAGACTTTCATACTTGAGAACTGCAAGCAAACATTTTAAAATACTTTAAAAGCATTTCTTTTTTAAAGAAAAGTTCATCTTTTAAAGGGTGTGTTTGTGTGTGTTACACAGCAGCACTATGTAACAAGGACAAGCCTAGGCAGAGGTACCAAGGCTGGAGAAGAGCAGGGCCTGATCAGTGGAGGGGCCATGTGCCTTTTTTTGGTCTTCACAGACCCTTCTGACAAGCCTCTGTTCACACACACCATAGCTTGTCTAGGGAGTCACAGTGCCTAGCTGATCAAGAGGCGGCCAGGCCCCACCTATCCCATGAATCTGTCATACACACTCCCTTCACTCGAATCTATTTCCATTCCAAACTCCCTCTGGGAAAGCAGATGCTTCCGTCAAAAACCTCTACTATAAATCCTTAGTCAGCAGTAGAAAGAAATAAAATTACAAAATCTCAGGAAACATAATAGCATCACTTAATAATTAGGCTGTGTTCAGCCACATAATTTGAGGCTGAAGGTGACCTTGGCAGTTCTTAGCAGGGACTTTTGCCTGCATATATTTTTTAGAACCAGAACATAAATAGAATTGTTGTTGCTGAACAACAGAATCATGCTAACCAGGAAATCAGTCAGAACCTCACACTCTTTGTCCCAAATTTCTCCTTCTGCTAAAGAGAAGGAAGACCCATGGGAGGAGTGTGGAGAAATCTATGTGGCACATGGCCAAGGTGAGCATGAGGTTAATCTCCTTTATTAGATCTCTGGGGCAGAGCGTTTTCAATTACAGCACTATCACGAAGTTATGTGAAATACATGCTAACAAGCATTTGCTGTTTTTACCAAAAGATGTGGAGACCATGAAGGATTCGTTTCTCTCCTCGTCACCTACCACAAGCACTAGTGCTCCCCTACAAGCCACTAGTGGTAATGTCAGATAGGACACATGTAAGAACAGAGCATCAGAAAGTGGATCCCCGGAATAACATGAGAGAAATCACAGCCATGTTCTATCTTCAATGAATGAAAATATTGCTCATGACACTTCTCAGGAATTAAAAAAAAAATAACAAGTCTTAATTCTGGTTTGGATTTCTAGGCTGAGTGCTCTATCTGAACAAACCTTATGCTTCTTAATAATCAAGTGATTATTAAAGACAAATGTACTGCAAAAGACCTCTTTGAAGTATTAGAAAGCAAGAAAGAATGTCATTGTAAGGACAACTAACTTAAGTTATGGTATTTTCTACTCCCTCATATGTTGTGTGAAAGCTGGAAAATGAATAAAGACCCAAGAAGAACTGGTGCCTATGCATATGGTGTTGGTGAAAAAGAATAAATCTGCCAGACACTGCCCAACCTATCTTGAAGAATGCTCCTTTGAAGAGTGAAAGGAAAGACTCTGTCTCACAAATTTTGGGCACATTACCAAGAGTGGCCAGTTCCTGAGAGGGACAGCATGTCTGGTAAATTAGAGAGGAAGATCTTCAACAACAGAGACCGACACGGTGGTGGCAATACTGGGCGACAACAGCACATCTGTGAGGAAGGTGTAGGATAGGGCTGCTAGGAGCTTGCCTCAGCAGGCAAGTTGGGGGCAGCAGAACAATTTAGGAACCTCTGGTCCTCCCAGAGCCCTGGGCTGCCAAACACTCTAGCAAGAAAACTGAATGGGCTCTAGCACATAGGACTCCAACCCTGGCTTGAAGGTGTGGGTGACTTAAAAAGAAAGGAGAGGAGTCATGTTGCCTCTCCAGTGTAAAATGAGAAGGCTGGACCATGAGGCCACGTAACTACCCCAGTGTCCATGCTCTAGTCCCTAGGATACTCTGGAGTGTGGTTTGGCACCGAGCTGCTGGGTGAATGCACATCTCACACTCTAAAGAGTTAGCATGTGCCTCTCACTTTCACGACAGAAAAAAGGCCTGGTGATCTCCAAAAATTCAGTCACTGAAAACCCCATGCACTCGTATACATGAGGTCATTCTTGTGTACGTGCAACAAGTATTGGTCAACTCTTCCTCTTTTAAAAACAAACCAAAACTCCATAACCTGCTGCCACTGAGTAGATTCTCAGGCCTAGAGGAGAGCATGAAGCAGTCCATGGGTTTCCGAGGCTATAATCTTTACAGAAACAGGCTGCCAAAGATGAAACTAATGATGAAAATGTAATGCTCCACAGCAGGCACTGACTGGTGGCTGTTCCTTGTTCATCTGGGACTGGCCATCTGAGGTTTCTAGTCTCTCACTCTCACATTCCAATTTAATTTCCATGGGTAACTTTGCTGGGAAATGTAAAGGAAAGATAAAATACATTTGGAAGAGAAAATATAAATATTAGTTCTTGCTCCTATCCTTTGTGGAACACAAATCATATCAATGGTCTTCCAAATCTTAATGTCACTTCTGAATCAGCTGTGCCTCCTCTGAATCCAAACTCTGTCTGAAAATACATTTCCTGTTTGCTTTTCCACAAACTCACATTCAAGTGTTTACAACCTGAAAGAAGTCCTGAGAGTTTCACAGAAAAGCATGCCTGGTGCTCAAAAAAAATTATTGGGTTGGACATTTGGACTTTTGCCATGTCCTTGCGATGGTAGATAACACTGCTATGAACTTGGTGTACAAGTCTCCATTTGAGCCTCAGTTCTCATTCCCATATATAGGGGTATATTCCATGCAGCAGAATAGCTGAGTCTTATGGAATTTCTATGTTAAGCTTTTTGAGGAAGCACCAAATTGTCTTCCAGAGTGGTTGTACCATTTTACAATCTCACCAACAATGTATAAGAGTTCCTATCTCCACATTCTCTCCAACATTTATTAGTTTCTGTCCTGTTAAACTTTGCCACTTCTACTGGAGTGAGATGGTATCTCATTGTGGTTTTGATTTGCATCTCTCTTACTGCTAGTGATTTTGAGCATTTCTTCATGTGTCAGGCATCTGAATATCTTCCTCTGTGAAAAATCTTTCCATGTCTTTTGCCCATTTTGTAATTGTGTCATCAGTTGAGAAATTATGGTACATTGACATGATGGAATACAATGTATGCAGCATGGAGGAGCAATGATTTTATAAATTACCACCTAACTTGGGAGGGACTGGGTAGCACTATGCTACATGAATAACTCAGTCCCATAAGGACAAATACTTATAAGACCACTATTGCAGAATATGTATGAGGATCTAAGGAGGGGAGGGTGGGAGCAGAAGAGTGGGGATGGGGGGATTAATCATAGGGTCGCACTATTTGATGCATGGAGGAAGGGGTGGGAAGATTCAGTGTGAAAAACAATATACTAACTTTGTAAGTAAACCAGCATAAAATAAAAATTCTTTTACATTAAAAAAATTTTTCTGGTGCTAGGGAGAGGGGGAACACTTATTTCACTCAAGAGTCATGGCAGTATGAACCTGGGAGGTTTCTAAAAGAGCTTCAAAATGACTGGACAGAGGTATTCTAGGTTCAAATGTGAACTTTGCCTCATGACACCACGAGGTTAAATTGCTTTCTGAGCTTCAGTTTCATTGCCAATGGAATATTTATCTATTGCTCATCATTATTATTAATGAGAATAATAAGATAACTTTGGGGTCTGAGTATCTGGCACACAGTTAAATGCCAATATATGGCCACACCATAAGTCCCTGCAGCAATCCTTGACCCTAACTCCTCTGAGTCATAGCTCCTGAGTCAGAAAACTCTGGAAGTCACTCTCTACGCACATCCCTTGTGCAGGGACTAGGGAGAGACTCCTCTTGGACGTCAGTCTCATGGCCACGAGCGTCATGGTGACCTAGAGCCTACACCCCACTCACCTGGGCCTCCTACCAATTGAAGGGAGCTGGGTTTGTTGAAGGGTGGAGCAGGGTTAGGTTAGAGTTTGACCACTTAACAGCATTATGCTAAAAATACCCAAATGCATCCTCTCTTAAAAAAAAAAAAAGCACATGGCACTGTCAGAAGTCAAAACTGACTCCTAACAGTTGTGGTAACTAACAACAACAACAACAGAATTCTGGTCATGGAAAATACCTAAAAACGTATGTCATGCCTAGTCAAACTCATTATATTAGATGAATCTTTAGAAAATGAAGGCTTTAATGATGTTTATAGTACTTGGTTTTAGTCCTAGGTCCATGATCCACTTTGAGTTGGGTTTTGTGTATGGAGTGAGGTGTGGAAATTTCTCCAACAGGGTAAAAAGGGAAGCCACAGACTGGGGAAAAATATTTGGTAATGACATGTCACATAAGGACTTATACCTAGAATTTATAAAATATTTGAGCACCACAACTGAAAAATGGGCACAGAATATGAACAGACACTTCACCAAAGAAGATACAAACAAATAAAGAAATGTTCAAAATCCTTACCTCTAAGAGAGATGCAAAACAACTATGAGATATCATCTCATCCCAGTCAGAATAGCAAAATGCAACAGTACAGCAAACAACAAATTCTGGTGAGGTTGTGGAGAAACTGGAACCCTAATTCACTGTTAGTGGGAGTGTAAAACGGTACAGTTATTATGGAAGGCAGTATTTCACTTTCTCAAAAAGTTGCAAATAGAAATACCATTTGACCCAGAAATTCCACTACTAGGAATATACATCAAAGGAACCATAACCACCACCCAAGCAGATATATGCAAATCCATATTTATCGTGGCTTTTTTCACAATAGCAAAGAGTTGGAAACAATCCAAGTGCCCATCAACAAACGAATGGATAGAGAAGCTGTGGTATATTCACACAATGGAATACTACATAGCATTGAAAAAGAAGGAACTCATGAAATATTTTACAAAATGGGTGATCCTGGAGGACATTATGCTAAATGAACTATCTCGGTCACAAAAGGACAAATAGTGCATAGTGCCATTGTTGTAAAATGGGATTGACACTGGGGTTGAGGGTAAACTGAGAAAGATGGGATAAATTATGTATACTTCATTGAAACAAATGAGGGAGAGAACTATTAAAAGTGATATATGATTAGGTATTAATGCATGACAGGAGTCCAGAATGAAGGTTGCACAGTGGAGTGGACTTGGGGGGAGGGACTGTATAACAATGAAAGAATTTTTCCTTAACTTTTCAAAGAGAAGAACGAACTGGGGGGAGAGGTGGGCAGGGAGAAAAGTGCAACCATAAATGAATGGAAATCCAAAGTCTCTGTAAACTTTCATTAAAATTAATAATAAAAATTTTAAAAAACAAAAACAAACAAAAAGAAAATGAAGTATTTTCTTCAGGGAACAATCTGAGGATAAATAAGGCTAATTAGGGAGCTCTGATGTCTTAAGGGCTAGAGCTGCACTACCAAACACAGACCTGAAAGAAAGAAAGGTCTGAATGCACAAGTTGCTGGGACGGGGGTTCAGGGTGGAAATTAAAACATCTACAGGAGCGCGAAATGTGTGCTTGGACTAGGAGGCGGTCGTCAGAACAGAGCAAGGGAACACTGCATGGTTCAAAATTGGGAAGGGTGCATGCCAGGGATGCATACCTTTTCAACCTGTATGCAGAAGAGATTATCTGGGAGGCTGGGCTCTATGAGGAGAAATGTGGGGTCAAGATTGGTGGACGATTTATCAACAATCTGCATTATGTAGATGACACAACCCTGCTTGCTGAAACTGAAGAGGACCTGAAGCACCTGCTGCAGAGGATCAAGGACTGCAGCCTCCAATATGGAATGAGGCTCAATGTCAAGAAGACAAAGATTCTCACCACTGGAACAATTGGCAGCATCAGGATGGATGGTGAAGAGATTGAGATTGTTCACAGCTTTAGTTTGCTTGGCTCCACAGTTAACACTCTCGGCACCAGTAGCCAGGAAATTAAAAGGCGCATTGCCATGGGAAAGTCTGCTGTTAGGGATCTCTCCAAAGTACTGAAAAGCAATGATGTCTCTCTGGAGACTAAGGTGCATCTGATATAGGCTATGGTTTTCGCAATCGCTGGTTATGCATCAAAGAGTTGAACAATGACCAAGGAGGATAGAAGGAGAATTGAAGCCTTTGAGCTGTGGTGCTGGAGAAGAGTACTGAGAATACCATGGACTGCTAGGAAAACAAACAGATTTGTCCTGGAAAGGGTTAAACCAGGTGGCTCCTTGGAGGCAAGGATTCTGAGGCTCCGTCTAACATACTTTGGACATGTTGTGAGGAGAGACTGGTCCTTGGAGAAGGACATCATGCTTGGGAGTGTGGAGGGACAGCACAGGAGGGGAAGGCCCTCTATGAGGTGGATTGATTCAGTGACTGGGATAACTGGGATGGGAGTGTCAGAGACAGTGTGATTGGCACAGGACAGAGCAGAGTTTAGAGCTGTTGTACACAGGGTCGCTATAAGTCACAAACAACTCGATGGCACATAACAACAACAGGAGCACAGGTGGCACAATCTGTAGTGTGTTATGCTGTTAAGCAAACCAAAAACTCAGAAGTATCTACAACTGAAAACGAAAGTGTCATCTGATCATCTATCGACCCTCTTCCCCACACATCATTATGGTGCCTGGCTGGCATAAGCAGACTGAGAAAGAAAGGCCGCTGATCACCTGATGGTGCATGGAGTGGATCCCTGAGGCAGAATCTCAGAATGTGCACAGAGGACTGCTTCTGCTGAGACTACTCCACTCACCCTGTGGAGCAGATCTCAGGGTGACAAATGCGAAGCCACGGATTTGAACCCCCAGAGAGGCACAACCTATGAGTCAGCAGGGCAGATCCCTAGATACTATGTCACCAGAGCTCCTAATTACAGTAACAGCATGGATACTAACCTCAAGTTAAAAATATTGAGACTACCAACATGACATTTTTTTTTGTCATGTTGGTAGTCTCAATAATGTCAGCAGTTGACGTGTTTGGAATCACAGAAACCAAGAAAGCTTAAGATACAAGCTGTCAGATCATGAGTTGGACAATGGAAGATATTTTCT
>NW_006399988.1:2855059-2863329 GCF_000299155.1 Elephantulus edwardii
GGAGGGTGGAGGGAGAGGGACATCATGCTTGGGAGGGTGGAGGGACAGCGCAGGAGGGGAAGACCCTCTATGAGATGGATTGATTCGGTGACTGGGGTAGTCGGGATGGGTGTGTCAGAGGCAGTGCGGTTGGCGCAGGATAGAGCAGGGTTTAGGGCTGTTGTGCCTAGGGTCGCTATGAGTTGCAAACGACTCGACAGCACATAACAACAACAACAACCAACATGACAATTGCAATTCAAGTTTAACATCATTATTTTATACATTTCTTTCTTCTAATATTTTTATTGGTTTGCATTCATTCACTTACATTGCATTTCATTCATGTACGTTGTGTTTTATATACTGCATGCTATATATAATACAGTGTATATATAGTGACATACTGTATGCTATATAATTACTATTGATCAATGTCTATTATTAGCCTTTTTAAGTTCCTATTCACTCACCCCCTTATCTGTAGAATCACCTTTGCTATCCTAGTTTTTCTTCCTTCTCCCTTTTCTGCCCTTTTCCATTTTCCCCTTCCCCTTTTGAATATTTATACACATATATACACATATTTATACACAGTTATCCTTCTATTTTCACAATAATGGTCTTATGCAGTATTTGTACTTATGGCACTGAGTTATTTCATTCAGTATAATTCTCTTTGTATTCTCCCATGCTACACAGTATTTTATCACATTGATCTTTAGTGCTGCATAGTATTCCACTGTATGAAGGTACCACAATTTTTCAATCCATTCATTTGCTGATGGGCATTTGGGCTGTTCATATTTTTTAACATTATGAACCTTTGCTTTATTTTTTCAAATTTATTTTAATGAAAGTATACAGAGACTCTGGATTTCCAGTCATTCATTTTTGCACACTTTCCTCCGCCCACCCCTCCCCCCAGTATGCTTTTCTCTTTGGAAAAAAAAAACCCAAAACTTTCAAGGTTATACAATCTCCACCCCACCCTGAGTCCACTCCACTATGCAGCTTTTATTCTGGACACTTGTCATGACAATAATACTGAATCATATATTCCTCCTAAATAGTTCTCACCCTCATATGTTTCAATGCAGTCTACATTATGTATCCCCTCTTAGTTTCCCCCCAACTCCTATGTTAGTACCACTTTCCAACAGTGGCACTATGCAGTATTTGTCCTATTATGACTGAGATATTTCACTCAGCATTGTGTGAATATACCACAGCTTCTCTAGGCATTCATTTGTTGATGGGCACGTGGGTTGTTTCCAACTCTTTGCTATTGTGAACAAAGCCAAAATAAACATATGTGTGCATGTGGGCATGCATCGGTTTGGGTGGCAGGTATGGGTTCTTTAGGGTATATTCCTAGTAGTGGAATTTCTGGGTCAAATGGTATTTCCATTTGTGACTTTTTGAGATAGCAGTATACTGCTTTCCATAATGGTGGCACCATTTTACACTCCCACCAACAATGAATAAGGGTTCCTGTTTTTCTGCAACCTTGCCAGCATTTGTTGTTTGCTGTTCTGTGACATTTTGCTATTCTTACTGGGGTAAGATGATATCTCATAGCTATTTTAGTTACATTTTCTTAATATCATGAATAAAACTGTTACAAACACTGGTGTACATGTATCTGTTAATGTCCAAGTTCTAATTTCATGGAGATATAATCCCAGCAGTGGACTAGCTGAATCATATGAGATTTATATATTCAGTTTTTAGAAGAAACACCAAACTGGCTTCCAGAGTGGCTGTATTATTATATATAATCCCAGCAGCAGTGCATGAGAGTTCCAATCTCTTCCAACATTTATTGCCTGATGCCCTGTTAAACTTTGCTATTGCTACTGGGCTGAAATGATTCCTCATTGTTGTTTTGACTTGCATCTCTCTGATTGGAGTGATTTTTTTTCATGCATCTGATGGCCATCTGAATGCCTTCTTTGTGAAGAGCCTTTCCATGTATTTTGTCCTTTTTGTAATTGGATTATTAATGTTCCTTGTTGAGGAAAACAACTTTTGTTACTATACCCTTGTCTGAAATGTGACTGACAATTCCCCCCCGCCGCCACCCCACCAGCTTGTAGGCTTTTATTTCACGCTATAGGGAATAGTTTTTGATGTGTACAGGGACTTAACTTTCAGAAGGTAGCATTCCCTGATGTCATCCTCTCCTGGTTGTGCATTTCTGGTTATATTTGTCAACTTTTGTGCCATAGGGTCAGGCTTCTAAGTTTGATCCCTTTTTCTTTCTCATGATCCTTAACGGTTTTTGGTTTACACCACCATGTGTCTGATCCACCTTGAGCTGATTTTTGTGTATGCTGTGAGATGTAGAAACGGTTTCAATTTCCTGCAGGCAAATGTTCAGCTTTGTCAGCACCATTTGGTAATAAGGTTACTTGTTTCCCCATTTGAAAGGTTTTGTTTCCTTTTCAAACACCTATTTCTCAACATAGAGGAAAGTATATATGCAAAACCATTATCAATGGAAAAGGACTTTCCCTTGTGAACAAGGACCAGACAAGGATGCCCACTACTACTCAATCTGTATTAGAAGTACTTTCTAGGGCAATAAGACAAGAGAATGAAGAGTCATCCAAATTGGCAAAGAGGTCATAAAATTCTAGCTATATGCAGACAATATTATAGTATACACAGAAAAACCCCCAAGACTGAACCAAAAAAATCCCAACCCTGTTGGATCTGGCATTATTCATGATCACAAGAAGATGGAAACAGCCCAAATGTCTAACCACAATCAAATGGATTGAGAAATTGTGGTACATTCAATCCTGTGCAACATATGAGATCAATGATTATGAAAATTACTACCTAACTTGGGAAGGACTGGAGAATGTTATGCTAAGTGAACTAAGTCCCACAATGACAAATACTGTGTAAGACTATTACTGCAGAAATAGAAAAATCACTAGTAAAATGCATATGAGGCTCCAAAGGAGGGAGAGTAGGAGCTAAGTTGGGTCACCTGCTAAATACAGCCAGAGATGCACAATCGGAAGAGGATAAAAGTAATGAATGAGACCTTCTAAAGATGAAATTCCTTTGCACATCAAAAACTTTTCCCAACAGAATAAAAAGAAAATCTACTGACTGAGGCGGGGGGGAAACCAAAAAACCAAACATTTGGTAATTCCATATCAAAAGTTTACGGAATCCTGCAGGGTCTCCACAAGAAAAACAGAATTATAGAATGGGCCAAAGATACGGACTTCTCACAGAGGAAGACATTCAACTGCCAACAGACACATGAAGAAATGTTCAAAATCACTGGCAATAAAAGAGATGCAAATCCAAACCACAATGAGATACCATCTCACTCCAATCGCAGTAGCAAAGTTTAAAAGGACAGCAAGTAATAAATGTTGGAGAGTATATGGAAAGCTAGGGACTCTTACTACATTGTTAGTGGGATTGTAAAATGATACAATCACTCTGGAAGGCAGTTTGGCATTTCTTCAAAAAACTGAACACAGAAATTCCATATGATCCAGCTATTTCACTGCTTGGAACATAACTTGAAAAAAACAGAACTGAGACACAAATGGAGATTTGTACACCAGTGTTTACAGGAGCATTATTTACCATTTGCAAGAACCTGGAAACAGCCCAATTGTCCAAACACAACTGAATGAATTGAGAAATAGTGGTACGTTCACATGATAGAATACTATACAGCATGCGGGAGCAATGATTTTGAAAATCACTACCAAACTGGAGGGACCAGAGAGCATTATGCTAAGTGAACTAACTCAGTCCCATAAGGACAAATACTGTATAAGACCATTATTGTAGAAATAGAAAGATAACTAGTAAAATGTGCAAGGATCCAAGGTGGGGAGGTAGAAGCAGAGGGGTGAGGATGGACAGCAGGTTAATCACAAGGAGGGAGGGGTGGGTAAAGGAAATGGGAAAGATCCAATATGAAATGCAATGTATATGAACCTTCTAAGTACACCAGTATAAAATAAACTTTTTATATATAAAAAATAGAAGTTATAACACACTGTACCTAAAAAAATAAATATAAAAGATCTTTGTTGTAAAATGAAATTTCATAAGTAACCATTCTTATTTATAAATTTAAGAACAAAGTCATGATTTTCTTCCAGGTTCCAAAATGGAAGCAGAATGCTGGGTTAACTAAATGCATCGTGACTCACCAATACCAGCAGACACTAAACAATCTGAAATGTGACCATGATCCTCAGCTGGTAGCTGCTGCTGAAGCACAATGTACAGCCATGCTTTCATGTTCAATGGCCCCAGGGTGATTGTCTACACCCAGCACTTGAAGGGACTACATGCCAAAAGCCTACATGACTAGCAGTGTGCTGGAGGAGACAGGCAAGCCATTCTCAGCATGACACTGTACGTAAAAAGATAAGGGCCTTTTCTCTTTTATCATCCTGTGGAGCATTCTGTGGAATTACCAGCAGGTCCCTGGGGGGTATATATGGTTGGCACTAGTTTACCATCTTACAGGTTAATATTTTGAACTCACTCAGCAGAAGAAATGACAGATGACTTGCTTCCTTAAAGATGACCACCAAAAAACGTGAAGGGAAGCCTCAGACCTGTAGCATATGGGTCGCCAGGAATTGGAATCAATTCTATGGCAACAGGCTTCAGTTGGCTGGTTTTTAGTGGTTCAAATGGTTCACATATTGAAAGGCTGGAGGCTCATGTCCATCCAGAAGTCTGTCACAAGAAAAGCCTGGTGCTCAACTTTCAACAAATCAGCCTAAAAACTAAAAGTAAAACAAAAACCCCAATGCTCTCTTCTGACACACTTGGGAAGCCAGAGTGACTCAGGGTCACTTATGGTTGGAAAGGTGTGGAACATCATTCACTTATTCATCCACTGCCATTGAGTTGGAATGACTCAGAGCTTACCCTCCACAGGGTTTCTGGAAGTTGTAAATATCATGGGAGAAGACTACCCACCTTGTCCCAAGGAGTGGCTGATGGATTTAAACCATTAATGACCGTGGGCTTTGGGTTAGCTGTGAATCTCCTTATGCACTATGCTGCCATTGTTGTTGTTGTCATGTTTCATCAAGTTGCTTGCGACGCACAGCAACTCTATGTACAACAGCTCTGAACCTTGTTCTATCTTGAGCCAATTTCATTGTCTCTGACCTATCTACCCCCATTACCTGTCACTAAGTCATTCAATCTCATCCAGGGTCTTCCTTTCTTGAGCTGTCCCTTCACCCTTCCAAGCATAATGTCCTCCAAGAACTGATAACTACTGGCAACATGCACAAAGTGAGATGGAGCTTCAAAATCCTTGCCACCAAGAAAGTAGCCTGGTTTCACTCTCTCTAGAACAGAGAAGGTTTCCATGGTATATCAAACAGTACCACAATTTAAAAGCACTGATTCTTCTCCCTTCATTCTGAGTCACTATCTAGCTCTCTGATGCATAGCAAGTAATTAGGAAGACTACGGCCTAGATCAGGCAAACCACTACTCTTCTGGACTCTGGAGAGGTCCCTAAAAGCAGATTTTCCCAGTGCAATTCGTCTTTTGATTTCCTAGCCTCGGGTATCAACAGTGTTGACTTTGGAGCCAAGCAAGCTGCAGCTGTTGACAATCTCAATCTCTTCTCTATCATGATGCTTACAATTAACCCAGTGGTGAGAATCTTTGTTTCCTTGATGTTGAGCTACAATACATATTGAAGGCTGCAATTTTTCACTTTTGAAATGCCTCAGGTCCCCCTAAGTTTCAGCAAATAACGTTGTGTCATCTGCATAACACAGGCTGATGAATCTTCCTCCAATCCTGATGCCACATTACTCCTCATAGAGTCCAGTCTTCTGGATAACCTGTTCTGCATATAGATTGAAAAGGTATGGAGACAGGACATCTCTGGTGTACACCCTTCTTCATTTTGAACAATGCAGTGTTTCCTTGCTATGTTCTGATGACTGTCTCCTGGTCCAACTAAAGGTTTTGAGCCGTGTTTCTGACCCAGTAGGACAGTTTCAGAAACTACTCAACACTACAAAAGAGGTGGACTCAAACATCATACCTTTGCCTAAGTATCTGAGTGCCTGAGCCATTAGCACCATCCAAAAGACTCCAAGAAGTTCTTGGAGAAAGTTCACTGTCCACACAAAAGGGCTGTGAGGGGACTGAGGATCTTAGGCTCCTGGCATAAGGGAAGCTCCACAGGCAGACCTGCACCACCCAGACCTCAATTCCCATGGGGGAACTAGAGGCATCAAAAATGTCATTAAGAGAAATGATAAACTCATTCAAATTAAAGTACCAAAACTACATGTTTTTGTTAGTTGTTATTAGGTACTATTGAGTCAACTATGATCCCTGGACAACAGACCTGAACTTTGTCCTATCCTGTGTCATCCTCATGCCCATTGCTGCAATCACTGTATCAATCCATCTCGTTGAGGGTTTCGGCTTTTCAAAAGGGGAAGCTGGGGTTGGTGCAGGCCATGAGCCTCCTGTGTTGGGTATTCAGTGTGGCTGTGAAGCCTGATGTGCCTTCTTCCTCCCACTTGTTGATATCCAGGGGACTGAAGCCAGTCTTAGGCCTTGCACTTGAAAGGAAAGTTAGAAGTGGGAGAATATTCCGAAAACACCGCTCAGTGAAGGTAACACACATACAGAAGACAATAAAGACTGGTTTTTCTCTGGAAAGTTTCAGGAGGTGAGGAGATGATAAAGGAGCTATGCTAAGCAAAAGGCTGGTGATTGATATCCACCTGCTTCAGAAAGATTACAGCCCAAGGACACCTATAAGGCAATTCTACACTATAAATGGTCTTATTATAAATTGTATCAAGTCAGTGGCACACACCACCAATAATAAGAAATGCAACTGGAAGCAGTAGGCCCTACAGATGGATGAAATATTGGCTACGCTGATTCAGACAGAACGTATGTTGGAAAATATACTTTGCAAGTACAGGATCCGAGAGTTGAATGGCTGAATTTCCTGGATGGGCAAGAGTGGTGCTGATACATATCCCCAGCCTTCAGCTGTCTACTGAGGCCCCTTAAATGTGGAGCAAGAGTGTGATTCCCCCCCAACCATATACAGGCTTATCCACTTACCTCAGAGCTCCAAAGAATCATGGTCAGAATGAAAACAAACAAACAAAAAACACTAGGATACGTTGCAGCAGGCAATATGGTGACTAGAATTGGGTAAGATAAGGTAGGAAAATGTCTGTGGGATAAACTGGAGTTCCACTTTCTCACTGATTCCTACAGGTCACAACCTAAGGGAACTAATCACATCATACACAGTAACAAGTGAAACAGCCAAAATGACCAAGCACAAGCCAACCTTCCTTTTACTTCAATAATTTCAAGCCAATCTTCCTTTTATTTCAATGATTTCAGTCCAAGCTTTGGAAACTCACAGAAACAATCAGTCCAGTTGAATGTGGCACACACAGAACAGTCAGACATCTCTTCAGACTAATTAAAGCTGGCAAGCAGGATGCAAATGAAGCTGAAACAACCATAGATGAGATTTGCTCCAAAATCAATCTATCTCATCTGGCTGACAAAGCAAATCTGTTATCCAAGGGAAGCACAGCGACCAACCACCTCCTTGACTAGGTTTCTCTGCCAAGATCCTGTCCAAGGGGGCTAAAATGAAAGCTTCTGATTATGCATGACCTGGAAATCTCAGGATAGAAGGCCATTAGCCCATCCAATATGAGCACTGGCCAATCCAAGGACAATGCTATCCATTATCAGCCATTCTGAGGCTAAAGCTGTTATTTCATATAAGCAATGAGCAGAGTGGTCCTTAACATATTTGGGGTGGAGCTGAAGAGAAAGGCAAGAAGGATGAGGAGGCTCAGTGGGTGATAGGATTGTCAGAATACTTGTTATGTAAGATTTCCCCACTTTGAGCTCTAATGTGATCTAAGAGGGAGTAATTGTTACTGAAGAAAGGGGAGCAGTTACAAATAGATTGGTTTCCATAGAAACCCTGCTCCATTATATTCACCATATACGTAGACACCAAGAAGTTTTAAGACAGCTCCAACCTCTTCAGAACAAGCACGGTTCCCAAGGCTCAGGAGAATCCAGCGGTCCTACTGGGTTAGTCCCTGCCAATGAGAGCTACCATCTGCTAATCACCTAAGACTTCTCATTCTCTCTTCCATATTGCAACCTTGATATGCAATTGAAGTTTTTAATAAAGAGGAAAATATGGTTGGTTTTAAAATATGTTGTTGTTGTTGTTATGTGCCGTTGAGTCATTTGCG
>NW_006399988.1:2865299-2878531 GCF_000299155.1 Elephantulus edwardii
AGTACTTTAGAGAGGTCCCTAACAGCAGACTTTCCCATCGCAATAAAAAGAGAAAATAAAATAAAAAAAGAACCAAATTTGACCTTGAGACTATCCCACATAAATTTACAAACCACCTCAGGGAACAGTTTTGAGGCATTAAGCATTAATGAGTGAAGACAAGATGAGCTGTGGGAGAATTTCAAGAACATTACCCATGAAGAATGCAGAAGGTCATTACAAAGACAAAGGAGGAATACAAGATCCAAGTGGATATCAGAAGAGACTCTGAATATTGCACTAGAGTGCTGAGAAGACAAAACAAAAGGGGGAAAAATCAGGAAGCTAAGAAGCTAAACTGAAGATATCAAAAGGCAGCTCAGAAAAACAAAGCAAAGGACTGTTGTCTTGATGTGTATTGAAGCTCAACATAAAAAAAAAAAAAGAAGACCCTCAACAATGCCAGAACCATGATAGATGGGGAAGAGATAAGGTTGTTAACAATTTCAGCTTGCTTGGCTCCACAATCAGCAGGCTTGGCACCAGCAGTCAGGGTTCCATCAGAGTGTTGAAGAACAATGTCAGTCTAGAGACTAAGGTGTGCCTGATTCAGGTCATGGTCTTTGCAATTGGTTGCTATGCATCAGAGAGCTGGACCATAACTAAGGATGGCAGAAGAAGAATCAATGCTATTGAGTCGTTGTGCTGGAAAAGAGTATTAAACATACCATAGAATGCCAAGAGAACAAACAGCTCTATCCTGGAGAGGGTGAAATCAAGTTGCTCTTTGAAGGCAAGGATTTTGAAGCTCTGTCTCACATAGTTTGGCCACGTGGCTAAGTGGGCCCAGTCCTGGAAGAAGGGCATCATGCTTGGAAAGGTGGAGGGACAGCACTGGAGAAAAAGACCTCAGACGAGATAGATTGCCATAGTAACTGGAGTAATGGGGGTGGGTGTCCTAGAGGCAGTGAGATTAACTCAGGACAATGGCAGGCTTGAGATTTACTGTACATGGGGTAACTCTGAGTCATAGGGAGTTGAGCTGTTAACACAAAGGTAGGTAGATTGACTTAACCAGCTGCTCCCTGGGAAAAAAGCCAAGCAATTTCATTCTCTGTGATTTAAAGACTGTTAAAACCTGCAGAAGTGTTAACTCTGAGTTTCTTCAAACTCCTAATGGTAGTCAGAAAATAAAAAGACAATAGACTAAACAGTGAGTAGTCCAAATCCTCCATAAGGAAGATACAATAAAGCAAAATAATGTATGTAGATGGTAACTTTAAAACTCAGAGTTTAAAAAAAGAATAGAAAAAGTTAGTATTTCGATCACTGGCTGAAGGAAGAAATGGAATGAAACGGATAAGCAAACCAGAAACAGTGCAGGCAGGTCATTCTGAACAGCTGTACATTTTGCTTGAGAACCCAAGATAGCAGAAATGGCCACCCCAGTCATGAGGTGATGAAAGGAGAGGTTGGTTGTTTTCTCCTTTTTCCTTGCTAGTCTACTCTCTTTCCTTTTCCTATTTTATTCCTTTCTGTTCTAATTATCCATTTTATATTCCTCTCAATTTTGGTTTTTACACTTTAATTATCCAGTCTGGGTTTTGTTTTTTGTTTGTTTTCTATTTTTTGCTGTCCCTTTTGTCAGCAGACAGCAACAATATCCAGCTACACACACAATTCCTACACAAACCCACCAGGCAAGACTTAAGACCAGTCCTGGCCTACCTGATGGACAAAATACTACAACCAAAACCAGCTCAGTTTACCCACAACTGCTCTACACATATGCAAACAGCCAAGAGCAATCACATTGCCTTCCTCAAGGACTTCAGAAGGCAAGGGCAGAAACATTTAGAATTACCAAACCTCCACTGCTGTAGAATGGGACTGACATCAGGGTTAGGGTAAGAATGAGAAAAACTGGTTGAATTCTGTATACTGCATTGAAACCGATGAGGGAGAGGACAGTTTAAAATCAGTATATTTTAGGGCATTATGATTATCATAAGAGTCCAGAATGAAGGTTGCAGAGTGGAGTATACTCGGGGTGGGGAGAAGGTGGGGTGCGGGGGGATTGTATACCAATTATGGAATTTTTTTTTACTTTTCAAAGAGAAGAGCAAACTGGGGGTAGGGGTGAGGTGGGAGGGGAGAAAAGTGCAACAATGAATGAATGGAAATCCAAAATCTCTGTAAATGTTCATTGAAATTAATTAAAAAAAAAATTACCTAACCTGCAAGCAATGGATCATATCCACACAGCTCATTCAGATGTATCAAAACAAAGTAATACACAGACACCATCACAGTGTCTTAGAGACAACAGAAATGTAAACTCGATCAAGAAAACAGAACAAGATATACACCCAAAAACTTCATCAGAGGAAATGCTAGTGAAAATTCTTTTGTCATAAAATTTGGTTTTCATTTAGTCATTCATCTACGTTTGGTTTTATAACAATAATCACAATTGAATTATGTCACTTTACAATATCCTATCCAAACCTCACTGCACCCTCCTGTTCCCTTCACTTCACGCATCTATTCGCTTATCTCTGGTCCCTCTCCCTTCCTTCTTGTTCCTGCTTGTCAATCCTCCTTGAATGTTTCTACCTATGAGTAAACCTTCCCTTATTCTTTTTTCCTCCTCTCCTTCTCCCCAGACCCTATTCAATTGCTTATACAGGTCCTGTTCGAAATTATAAATTTCAAGGCACATGTTGCCTGACTTTCCGTTCATTTCAGGTTGACCTTCCCTTGCCCTAATCCATTATTAGGGAGCTACTGCTCACCAGTCTCTACACCACCAGCCAGCATCACCCACAGTCACCATCTAGCTGTGCTACAAACAGCAGTCTACAAGATTCTGGTCCATTGCTAATCAGTTTCTTCCAAACCAACCGGCATATCTACAGTCAAGTGAGTCATTCCTCTAATGGGTCTAAGTCTCTGGGAGACTAGCAAATCACTGAAGAACCATAGAAGAATTGGGGAGTGGAGCCACAGATGGAACTATTAATGACAGAAATTACGGATTTATACAGCTGGTTAAGCATTTGGGATTATATTGACCTGAGACTTCTTATAAATGTTGTTGTTGTTATGTTCTGTTGAGTCATTTGCAACTCATAGTGACCCTACGTACAAGAGCCCTAAACCCTGCTCTATCTTGTGCCAACCTTATTGTCTCTGACACACCTACCCCCATTACCTCAGTTACAGAAGCCATCCATCTCATCGAGAGTCTTCCTCTCCTGCACTCTCCCTCCACCCTCCCAAACATGATCTCTCTCTCCAAGGACCAATACCTCCTTGTAACATGCCCAAAGTATGTCCGACAAAGCTTCAGAATCCTTGCCTCCAAGAAGCCTGGTTTCATCCTCTCCAGGCTGAACCTGTTTGTTCTTCTAGCAGTCCATATTCAATACTCTTCTCCAGCACCACAGCTCAAAAGCATCAATTCTCTTTCTGTCATACCTA
This sequence comes from Elephantulus edwardii, assembly GCF_000299155.1. NCBI lineage: Eukaryota > Metazoa > Chordata > Mammalia > Macroscelidea > Macroscelididae > Elephantulus > Elephantulus edwardii. The sequence goes on from NW_006399988.1 coordinate 2,868,762, forward strand.
GTCATTGTCCAGCTCTGATGCATAGCAAGCAATTGTGAAGCCTGGATCAGATGCATCTTAGTCTCCAGACTAACGTTGCTCTTCAATACTCTGGAGAGGTCCCTAGCTGCTAACTTTCCCAATACAACTAGACTCTTGATTTCCTGGCTGTTGTTACCAAGAGTATTGACTGTGGAACCAAGTAAACTAAAACTGTTAACTATCTCAATCACTTCACCATCCATAATGATGCTGCCAATTGGCCCAGTGGTGAGAATCTTGATGTTGTGCTTCAATCTTTTCTTGATGTTGAGCTTCAATCCATATTGAAGGCTCCAGTTCTTGACCTTCTGCAGCAGGCTCCTTCTGCAAGGTTGTGTCATCTGCATAACTCAAGTTGTTGATGAATTTTCCTCCAATCCTGATGCCATATTCCTCCTCATACAGCCTAGCATCCCGGATAATCTGTTCTGCATATAGGTTGAAATGATATGAAGGCAGAATACATCCCCGGCAGACACCCTTCCCTATTTTGAACCATGCAGTGTCTCCTTCCACTGTTCTAACGACTGCCTCTTGGTTCAAGCATAGGTTTTGCATAAACACAATCAAATATTCTGGGATTCCCATTCTTCTCAGAGTCAGCCACAGATTGTTGTGATCCACAAAGCCTTTGTATAGTCAATTAAACACAGATAGACATTCCTCTGGTACTCTCTGCTTTTAGCCAATATCCATGTAACATTAGTTATACTACCCCTAGTACCACGACCTCTTCTAAATCCAGTCTGCACATCTGGTAGTTCTCTGTTGCTTCTGTCATTTTTGGATAAACTTCAGCAGAATGTTAAATTAGCAGGGAGCTCTGGTGGTCTAGCGGCAAGAAGTTATACTGAAATGCATGTAGTTTGAATCCACTAGCTGCTCTGCAGAAGAAAGATGAGCAATATTCTCCTCTGATAGATTAACTGTTCCCCAAAACCCAGCTATGCCAGCAGTGGGCTGGTTCCAACTCCATGGTACACAACAACAAACATTAACCATAACAGGAAGAATTATAAAAACAATTGGAAGGACAAAAGGGTAGTTGTTGTTTTTATGTGCCATCAAGTCACCTGCAACTCACAGTGACTCTATGTACAATAGCTCTGAAGCCTGCCCTGTCCTAAGCCAGTCTCTCTGATTTTAACACACCTAAACCACTGCCCCAGTTACTGCATCAATCCATCTCATCTGGGGTCTTCCTCTCCTGTGCTGTCCCTCCACTCTTTCAAGCATGATGTCTTTCTCCAAGGACCAGTCCCTCCCGGCCAAAGTATGTGAGATGGAGCTTCAAAATCCTAGCCTCCAAGGAGAGACTTGGTTTCACCCTCTCCAAGGCAGATCTATTTGGGTTTTTATGGTGGTCCATGGTATGGTCAAGACTCTTCTCCAGCACCACAATTCAAAGGCATCAATTCTTCTTCTGTCATCCTTAGTCATTGTCCAGCTTTGATGCATAGCAAGAAATTGCAAAGCCCATAGACTGGATCAAGCATACCTTAGTCTCTAGACTGACACTGTTGCTCCTCCACACTCTGGAAACGTCCCTGACAGCAGATTTTCCAAGTCCAATTATTCTTTTGATATCCTGACTGCTGGTGCCAAGAGGTTGATTGTGGAGCCAAGCAAGATTTAATGAAATTTATAGACTCACTGAGGTAGTGGACAAATCATTCAATACTAACCTGTCAGAAGAACAATTTAAAAGAGAAGGAAGATACATAAAGAAACTTAAAAATTACATGGAGCAACATCATAAGAAGAGTAACAGGAAGAGACAGAATAAATTGTTGATTCCTTAGATGAAAACAACTCATATATTATGATAAAGGAGAAAATAGGCATTTAAGAAGCTGAGTGAAATCCAAAGAAGGACAGACCCAAAAGTAAAACAAAATCTTATCATAATAAAATTTTCCAAAATAAAACACAAAAAGTATACTAAAAAACAGTTTTTGAAAAATGAAGAAGTACCCACAACAATAAGACGACAATGGGCTGAATGATATACAGAAAACTCTGAAAGAAATTGTCAATCAAGAATTCGACACCTATCAAAACTGTCCCACAAACATGATGGTAAAATGAAGGTATTTCCAGAAAAAAGGAAAGGAATTTGTGAAAACTAGGGAGCTCTGGTGGACAACGCAAAGGTATAAATCCGCCAGCTGATCTGCAGAAAAAAGGCAATATGCTCCCATGCAATTGACAGCCAATCGAAATGCACTGAAGGGCCAGCTATAAATTGGTTCTGAAAAGAAGGCACACAACAATAATTCTACAAAGAATGAATCTGAGCGTCAACAATGACAGGCAATAAACAGAAACTGATATACAAGACAGCATCATTCAGAAATCAATCCAGACTAAAAATACATAATGCCTAATAAACATTGTTATTATATGCCATCAAGTTGTCTTTGACTCCTAGTGATGCTTTGTACATTAGCTCTGGAACCTGCCCTATCCTGGGCCAATTTCATCATCTCTGACACACCTAATCCCGTGGCTTCAGTCACGGAGTCAATCCATTTCATCCTGGGTCTTCCTCTCCTGTACTGTTCCTTCACCCTTCCAAGGATGATATCCCTCTCCAAGGATTGATCTCTCCTGATCACATGCCCAAAGCATCTGAGATGGAACCTCCAAATCACTGCCTCCATGGAGCAACCTGGCTTCACTCTCTCTAAGACAGACCTGTTTGTTCTTGTGGCAGTCCATGGTATGTTCAACACTCCTTTCCAGTACCACAAATCAAATGCATCGATCATTCTTCTATCACCCTTAGTTATTGTCCAGCTCTCTCTCTCTGATGCATAGCAAGTAACTGCAAAGACGATGGCCTGGATCAAGAGCACCTTAGTTTCCAAACTGACACTATTGCTTTTCAGTAATCTGGAACGGTCCCTGTCAGTCAACTTTCCCAATGCAATTCTTTTTTTTTTTTTTTTTATTTCCTGACTGCTGATGCTAAGAGTGTTGACTGTGGAACCATGCAAGCTGAAGTTATCAACAATCTAGATCTCTTCTCTGTCAATCATGAAGCTGCCAATTGGCCCAGGAGTGAGAATCTTTCTCTTCTTGATGTTGAGCTTTAATCCATATTGAAAACTACAGTCATTGACTTTCTACGGCAAATGCTTCATGCCCTCTTCAGTTTCGGCAAGTAAGGTTGTGTTATATGCATAATGCAGGTTGTTGGTGATGGTTCCTCCAATCCTGATGCCACATTCCTCCTCATAAAGCTCTGCTTCCTGAATGATCTGTTCTACATATAGACTGAAAAGATAGGGAGACAAGATGCGTCCGTGATGCACTCCTTTCCTGATTTTGAGCCATGCAGTGTTGCCCTGCTCTGTTCTGAGGACTTCTTCCTGGTCCAAGTATAGGTTTTACATAAGCACAATCACATGTTCTGGGATTCCCATTTTCCTCAAGGTTAGTCACAATTTGTTATGATCCACACAGTCAAATGCCTTTACATAGTCAATGAAACATGGATAGGTAATCCTTTTGTACTTTGTACTTTCAGTCAAGGTCATCTAACATTGGCTATGATGTGGCCTCTTCTAAACCCAGCCTGCACAACTGTCAGTTTCTCTGATAGTGTACTGTTCAGTCCTTTCTGGATAATCTTCAGAGGATCTTGCTTGCAATAATGTCTACACTCTGTTGGGTCGCTATAGTCTTCGCAGTTATGTGCTATGCATCAGAGAGTTGGACAGTGAATAGGGCTGGTAGAAAGAGGATTGATGCCTTTGAGCTGTGGTGCTGGAGAAAAGTGTTGAATATACCATGGACTGCTAGGAGAACAAACAGGTTTGTCCTGGAGAGGGTGAAGCCAGAGTGTTCCCTGGAGTCAAGGATTCTTAAGCTTCGTCTGACATATTTTGGGCATGTTGCAAGGAGGGACTGATCCTTGGAAAGGGACATCATGTTTGGCAGAGTGGAGGAGAAGCGAAGGAGAGGAAGACCTTTGGTGAGATGGATCGATTCTGTGACTGGAGCGGTGGGAATAAGTGCGTTTGAGATGGCTAGGTTGACACAGGATAGAATAGCATTTAGAGCTCTTGTACATAGGGTCGCTGTGAGTTGCAAGCGACTCGATGGCACATAACAACAACAACAAATGGGAATAAATACAGATCTCTTCCAGTCAGCTGGCCAGGGAAGCTGTCCTCCAGATTTCTTGGCATAACCTGGTGAGCACATCTAAGGCAATATCTATTTGTTTATAAATATGTCAATTGATATTCCATTGATTCCTGGGGCCTTGTTTTTTGCCAATTCCTTCACAGCAGCTTGAACTTTCTCCTTCACTACCATAGGCTTTTGATTGTATGTTGTTTCATGACATTTTTCTGTGTCAACCAATTTTTTTGTATAGTCTCTCTCTGTATTCATTCCATCTTCTTTTTATGCTTCCTGGGTCAATCTGCCCTCAGCATCCTTAAGTACTATAACTTGAGGCTTGAATTTGTTCTTCAATTCCTTCAATTTAAGAAATTCCAAGTGAATTTGTCCCTTTTGACTTTCTGACTCGAGCTCTTTGCACATTGCATTATAATACTTTGCTATGTCTTCCCATTCTGCCTTTTGATTCTTCTGTTCATTTCCTTTTTATTTCTCTCATTTTCCTACTAGTTTATTTACAAAATTTGAATACAAATTTGAACAAATTCTTTCCATTTTCCTCAACCCCCTACCCATCAAATTGTACAACCCAATGATTAATCCCCTCCCCCACTTGCAAATCCACATCCTTCTGCTTCCAGCCTCTCCCATCCCTCTTGGATCCTTATACTTATTCTACAATAATGGTTTTATCCAATATTTATCCTTGTGGGACTGAGTTCACTCAGCATAATGTTTTCCAGTCCCTCCCAAGTTAGGTAATAATTTACATAATCGTTTCTCCTGCATGCTGCATAGCATTCCATGTGTGAACATACCATAATTTCTCAATCCATTTGTTTGTAGTTGGACATGTGGGTTGTTTCCATGTTCTTGTGATGGTAATGCCACTGTGAACATTGGTGTACAAGTCTCAGTTCTATTCTCATGGTATATTCTAGGTAGAGGAATAGTTGCATCATATGGAATTTCTATGTTCAGCTTATTGAGGAAGTGCCAAACTGTCTTCCAGAATGGTGGCACCATTTTACAATCTCACCAAGAATGTATAAGAGTTCCTTTCTCTCCACATCCTCTCCAACATTTATTACTTGCTGCCCTATTAAACTTTGCCACCGTTACTAGATTAAGATGGTACCTCAGAGCGGTTTTGATTTGTATCTCCCTTATTGCCAGTGTATTGGAGAATTTCTTCATATGTCTGTTTGCCATTTAAATATCTTCCTCTGTGAAAATTCTTTCCATGTCTTTTGCCCATTTTGTAATTTTGCCTTTTTCTTGTGGAAGCCCAGGAGTATTCTGTAAACTTTCGTTGTAAGACTCTTGTCTGAGATGATATTAGCAAATGTTTGTTCCCCGTCTGTAGGTTTTCTTTTCACTCTGTTAGAAAAAGTTTTCGACGGGCACAGGGATTTAATCTTTAGAAGATCTTATGCATCAATTTTATCCTCTTTAGACTGTACATTTCTCATTGTATTTGGCAGTCTCTTTATATCTTGGACTAGCGCTTCTAAGCTTGATACTAGTTTGTCTCATGAATGTTATGGTTTGGGGCTTTAACTTCTTGATTTCTTCCCTTTGCTTTGGCTACTCAGCATTCTAGTGAAATATTCAGAATCTCTTTTTACATCCATCTTGGTCTCTTCTTGCTCCTCTGTATTTGCAGTGACTTTCTGCATTCTTCATCTATGTTATTCTTGATATTCTGCCACAGATCATCTGGTCTTTGCTCATTAGTGCTCAAGGCTTCAAAACCTGTTCCTGAGGTGGTCTTTAAATTCTGGTGGGATAGACTCAAACTTTAATTCTTGTGGATTTGATTTTATTTTCTTTAGCTTCAGCACCTAGCCTAATTTTCACAGTTAATACTGAGCTTCCCTCAATGATTTTTTTTCCCACAGATGTAGTCAGTCTGCTTCCTCTGTACACTATCATGTGAAGTTCATGTGTATAGTCACCATTCATTCAAAATATGTTTGTAATGAATAGGTCATTGATTATAAAGAATTCTATTATTCTGTCTCCAGCCTCAATTCTGTCACCACGTCCATACTTTCTGACTACTGATCTTTCTTCCTTGTTCTCAACTTTTGCATTCCAATCAGCCATTATTATCTTGGATGCAAGATTTCCAACTGCAAAAGTTAGTAGTAGTCATCTCTTTCCTCCTTTTTTGGCCCTGGCTGTTGATACATATATTTGTTGGATTGTTTTTTGGGTTTGTTTTTGTTTTTTTAAATTTAAAAAAAATCTTTATTTTATACTGGTTTACTTACAAAGTTCGCATACATTTTTTTCCATACCAGACCTTTCCCATTTCCTTTTCCCACCACCGTCTCCACCTATCAAATTGTGTGACCCTATGATTAACCATTCTCCCCCCTCCCCCACCCTTCATCACCCTTCTGCTCCTACCCTCCCCCCCTTTGGATCATCATACACATTCTAAAATAATGGTCTTATATACTATTTCTCCTTATGGGACTGAGTTAGTTCACTTAGCATAATACTCTGCAGTCTCTCCCAAGTTAAGTAGTGATTTACAAAATCACTGTTCTTGCATGTTGCATAGTAGTGTGAATGTACCGTAATTTCTCAATACATTTGATAGTGGTTGGACATCTGGGCTGTTTCCATGTTCTTACGATGGTGAGCAATGCTGCTACAAACACTGGTGTATAAGTTTCTGTTTGTGTCTCAGTTCTCATTTTCTCAGGGTCTACTGGAAGAAGTGGAATAGCTGGGTCATATGGAATTTCTATGTTGAGCTTTCTGAGGAAATGCCAAACAGCCTTCCAGAATGGTTATATCATTTTAAAATCCCATCAACAATGTATAAGAGTTTGTAGCTCACCACATCCTCCGTAATATTTATTACTTGAGATGGTATCTTATTGTGGGTTTGATTTGCATCTCTCTTATTGCCAGTGTATTGGAGCATTTCTTCATGTGTCTCTTGGCCATCTGAACATTGTCCTCTGTGAAAATTCTTTCTATGTCTTTTGCCCATTTTATAATTGTGTTATCTGTCTTTTTCTTGTGGAGGTCCTGTAGGATTCTATAAACTTCTGATATGAGACCCTTGTCTGAAATGGTATTGACAAATGTTTTTCTCCCAGTCAACAGATTTTCTGTTCACTCTGTAGAAAAAAATTTTTGATGTGTGGTGCATGGATTTGAACAACAGTGGTATTAACAAGTCTTCCTTGTATGTGTATGGATATTATCCTGCCATTCACAGCACTATTTCAAGATGGATCTAGAAATAGTCTTTTTAAAAAAAATGATCTTTTTAACTGAAAGCGACTCCATTTTTTTCTCACCCTGTCATCTCTAGTGTAATATATCAGTAGATTGTCTGATTCAAAATGTCCATGCCAACCCATTCCATTTTGCTAATGACTGGTATGTCAACATTTACGCATTTCGTTTTTTTCTTAACAATCTCCAAATTTGCATTTATTCTTTTTCTGTCATCCTTAGTCGCTGTTCAGCTGTCTAATGACAGCAAGTAACTCCGAAAACCATGACCTGGATTAGTTGCATCTTAACCTCTACACTGACATTATTGCTTTTCAAATATAACTTACTGTTGTTGTTATGTGCGGTCAAGTCACTTGCGAATCATAGCTGTCCTGTGTACAATAGCCCTAAGCCCTGCTCTATCCAGTGCCATTGTCACTGACACACCTACTCCCACTACCGCAGTTACTGAATCAATCTGTCTCATCGACGGTTTTCCTCTCTTGCACTTTCCCTCCATCCTCCCAAGCATAATATCCCTCTCCAAGGATTAGTCCCTCCTTGCAACATTCCCACAGTATATCAGATGAAGCCTCAGAATCCTTGACTCCAAGGAGCAGCCTGGTTTTACTCTCTCTAGGATGAATCTGTTTGTTCTCCTAGCAGTCCATGGCATATTCAGTACCTTCTCCAACACCACAACTCAAAGGCATCAATTCTCTTTCTATCATCCCTAGTCTCTTTCTATGACTTCTAATCACTGTAGAGATGTCTGACACAGCATAATTTAGTATAAACTAACATAACTTGCACCTAATAGAACTAAAATAGATTGTATCTCAACATCAAAAAAACAAAACTTCTTGAGTTCTTTCAAACTTTTCTTTAATGAAGTTTATAGTCTTTGGTTTTATTCCTAAGTTCATGATCCATTTTGAGTTGTTTTTTTTGTAAGGAGTGAGGTGTGGATCTTGCTTGAGTTTTCTGCAGATAGTTTTCCAATTTTGCTGGCACCATTTGTTAAAAAGGCTGTCGTTTCCCCACTTAATTGATTCCATCTCCTTATCAAAAATCAGGTGGCAATAGGTAGATAGGCTGATTTCTGGATTCCATTGATCTATGTGGCTGTCATTGTACCAGTACCATGCTGTCTTGACCACCATGGCAGTGTAGTAGAATCTTTCTATTCCAAATTAAATTGGAGATTGCCTTTTCTATATCATTGAAGAATGGAATTAGTATTTGTATTGGGATTGCATTGCCTTTGGTAATAGTGTCTTTTCACAATATTGAGTCTTCCTATCCATGAGCAAGGGATATTCTTCTACTCCTCCAGGTCTCTTTTTGTTTAATGTTTTGTAATTTTCTTTTAATACATCCACAACATAAACAGTCTTCCCAGCATCCTGGAAAATCTACAACCAGGAAAGGATAAAATAGATGAATGGGAACTTCTAAGAATCAAATCTCTGTGCACATGCAAAAAGTTCTCCAATAGGATAAAAAGGGAAGCCACAGATTGGGGAAAAATATTTGGTTGACATGTTAGAGAAGCGACTTATATATAAAATTTATAAAATACTTGAACACCACAATAAGATGAAGGTAAATAACCCAATAGACAAAAGGGCACAGGATATGAACAGACACTTCACCAAAGACATTCAGATGGTCAACAAGCACATGAAGAAATGTTCAAGATCCTTAGCCCTGAGAGAGATGCAAATCAAGACAACTATGAGATATCATCTCACCCCAGTAAGAGCAGCAAAATTTAACAGAACAGCAAGCAACAAATGCTGGCAAGGTTGTGGAGAGACTGGAACCCTTATTCACCGTTGGTGGGAGTGTAAAATGGTGCAACCACTGTGGAGAGCGGTGTGGCACTTTCTCGAAAAGTTGAAAATAGAGATACCATTTGACCCAGCAATTCCACTACTGGGAATATACCCTAAAGAGACCATAAACAACATCCAAGCAGATATATGCACATCCATGTTTATCGCAGCTTTGTTCACAACAGCAAGGAGTTGGAAACAGCCTAAGTGCCCATCAACAAATGAATGGATAGAGAAGCTGTGGTATATTGATACAATGTAATACTACGCTGTATTGAAAAACAAAGAACTCATGCAATATTATTCAAAATGGGTGACCCTGGAGGACATTATGCCCAGTGAAATATCTCAGTCACAAAAGGACAAATATTATATGGTGCCAATGTTGTAGAATGAGGCTGACATCAGGGTGGGGGTAAGACTGAGAAAAACTGGATAAATTATGTTTACTGCATTGAAGCAGATGAGGGAGAGAATAGTTTAGGGCATTATGATTATCGTAAGAGTCCGGAATGAGGGTTGCAGAGTGGAGTA
>NW_006399988.1:2878666-2928075 GCF_000299155.1 Elephantulus edwardii
GCAACAATGAATGAATGGAATTCCAAAATCTCTGTAGATGTTCATTGAAATTAATAATAGTAAATTACATGGAAAAAAGTAATAAAATAAAAAAAAAATAACTTCTCACCACTGGACTGAGAGGCAACATCACGATAGATAGAAAAAAAGACTGACACTGTCAACAACTTCATCTTACTTGGATCCACAATCAACACCCTTGGAACCAGCAGTCAGGAAATCAGGAAACACATTACACAGGGGAAGCCTGCAGTCAGAAACCTCTCTAAATTATTGAGGAACAATGATGCCAGTTTGAAGACTAACATGTATATGATTCAGTCTATGTTCTTTCCGAACACTTGTTATGCATCTGAGAGGGGACAATGAATAAGGATGACAGAAGAAGAATTGATACCTTTGAGCTGTGATATAGGAGAAAAGTCCTGAACATCTCACGGACTGCCAAAAGAACAAACAGATGTGTTTCACAGAAAGTGAAGCTAGAGTGTTCTTTGGAGACAAAAATGATAAAGCATCTCACATGCTTCAGGCATGTTGCTAGGGGAAGCAATTCCTTGGAGAGGGACATCATGCTTGGAAAGGCAGAGTGTCAGCGAAGGAGAGGAAGACACTCAACCAGATGGCCTGATACAATCACTGCCACAATGGGCTCTAGTATATCAGGAAGCATGAGGATGGTATGGGATAGGGTAGAGTTCAGATCTATTGTTCATAGGGTCACTATGGTTCGTACTTGACTCAATAGCACCTAATAACAACAATAACAGAACTTACAAATCAGGTAGAACCCCATTTATGGAAGCTGCTCTTCAGCATTTACTGATCTGCAGCTAAGTCTCAGGACAGGGCACTTCCTCCTCTGGCTGCTAAGCTCGCCACCCTGCTGTCCTGGAAAGGCAGCTGGGCTGGCCTCTGTGGTACCCTCACCCCAGTAGGACCTCTCCTGGCTGAACCCAGAACTTACAGTTCTAGAATCAGAATGACGTCCGTCTTGTTCTCATAGACCTCATGTAGGGTGATGACATTAGGGTGCTGGATCTCCTTCAGGATGCTGACCTCCCTCTCGATGTCCTCGCGGCTCACCCCCCGCCGGCTGGACCGCGTCCTCCTCTTCTTGATGAATTTGGCTGCATACTGGAGACCCGTGCTCTTCTCTCGGCATTTCCTCACAACCGCAAACTGCCCACTAGGGAGAAAGAGTTGGTCAGTGGTCATTTAGAGAGTCTTTAAAGTCTTCTCAAAAAAGCATGTGGCCTCAAGGACAAGAGAACAGCAAATAGGAGAGCTGTGAAGTTTTCCACTTGTGAGAAATAATCAGATTAAGAAGGGGGGTTTCTTGTGTCTTGTCTTTCAGTTTTATTAAGACCCTTACCTAACAAATACAGGAAGCAAAACTGTTCTCTTACATAACTTTTTGTGAAATGGGTGCTGATGGCTGCATTTCTTACCCTCTGTCCTTCAGAGTCAACAGCAGCAAGAACCTCCACCCCCTGAACACACTCCTGGGAGTTTCTTCCTTTCTATTGAGTAATAATACTCAATAGGATTAGACAATACTCAAAGGATTAGACAGCAGGGCTTGGGTTGAAAAATATACAGGGCCTACTTCAAGAACGTATTTCTAGTGCTTGTATTTATAAATTTAAATTCCTAGAACAGAAAAATCTACATTTTCCTATTTTGTTCACAGTCCAGTAACCCCTGCAAACTAAATACTTGTTTGTAGCATCTCCAGCCAGCACATTCCCCTACTATTCCCTTGCCAATAGTGTCTCTCTCTGGAAATTCTTGAGGTTTCGAGGAAGGTGACTCCAATCCCATCTATATATATGGCCCGTGTGACCTATGCTCACTTTACATGTGCACTTATTCTTCCAGCTCCCTTTACAGAGATACGACCTATGACCTTTAATAGTGAATATCAAGATTGTGTGGAGAACGTGGAGATGAAGTCGTCTTCTTGCATTACCTTCTTTTGTGACTATAACCATAGCAGCTGTTGGCAGTTATCGTGGGATCATGAGTGGAGCTGCTCTTGGGAGAAGCAGAGCACTGCAGAGGCAGATAGGACAAGTGCAAGGAAACCAGGTCTGTGGTGACAAGATGGAACAGATGGGTCACCTGAAGCCATCTGGCCATAGGTTTGTAAATTACAGGGACTTTTTTTTTAAATTCCCTTTAGTTGTAAAAGTTAATTTTACATGTCAACTTGGCTAGGCTATTTGGTCAAATACTGGGCCAGCAGCTGTTAGGAAGCAGTTACATGTGAGTGAGTAAACTGGCCTCAGGTAGAGAGAGCACTAACGGCATAGTAATTAAGAGTTGGGCAGCTAACTGAGAGACAGGAGGCTGGAATCCCTCAGTCACTCTATGAAGGAATGATGTGGGAGGCTGCTTCTGTAAAGATTTACAGCCTTGGAACCCTATAGGCAAGTTGATTTCATCCCATAGGGTTGTTATGAATTCGCATTAATTTTATGTGGACTTACTTTGGAGATGTTGTTAGGAAAGGCCAGTCCTTGGGAAAAGACATCATGGGTGACAAGATGAAGGTTCAGTGGAAGAAGAAAAGATCCTTAATTAGGTGGATTGGCACAGTGATTGCAACAATGGGCTTGAGTATGTGAGGGACTGTGAGGATGACTCAGGATAAGACAGGGATCAGAGTCGTTGTTCATAAGGTCACTATTGGTTGTAGTTCACTCTACAGCACCTAACAACAACAACAACGTGGATAAGCCTCCATCAATCATTTGAAGGCATTGAGAGCAAAAAAGGAGATTGTATGAAGATATTTACCCAGAATGTTCATACTGGTCATTCTTCTTAGTATTTGACCTATGGATTTGGGGACATCAAGTCTTCAGCCTGTCACCTGACCCACAGCCATGTGATTAATTTCCTTGAGCTGCATCTCTACCCATCTACCTAAATATTTGTTTTGTTTGTTCCTAACTATGTCTGTTTCTCTGGAGAACCACAGGTAAGATAACAGTTAAAGCTATCCTGACTCAGGATTTTTGTTTCTCTTAGAAGAATAATACACATATAACCAGATCCTTTTTCCCATTTACAAAACAGGAACATCAGAGAAACAGGCATAAAACAATAAAGTAAATAGATAAGCAGGAGAGGTTGTGAGCAGTGAGCACCTTCCCAGAAAGAGGCAGTCCACAGAAGCCCCTTCTGGAGCCACAAGAGCTTCGTGTGAGCCCCCTGCCTCATCCAACAGAACCCAGGTGTGTCTGTCCTTCCATCCCATAATTCCTTTGCACTTACTGGAAAATGCCATGTGTAAAATTATCACAGTTTTTTTAGCTAGTTTTCATTTCTTTACAAAAAGGGAGAGAAAAATCAAATTTAGGATAGTATTTTGATGTTAAAGAAAGGATAGCTTGAAATGACACTAATGCACTGCAAGCAGTGGGCCAGTGAAGGATTTTTAAGGCTGTGTCAGATTTTCTGCATGACTTGTTATTAATCCCCTCTTCCTCACCCTGTAGTGGCAAAACAGGCAACTGAATTCAAAATCATACTGCTGAGTTCCCCTAGAAACTCCCTATTATGAGCAGTCCTGCAACTATTTCAAAGTAGAGTGTGAGAAACTGGGCTTCTCAGCTGCGGCCCGAATTGCATAAACTCTCAACTGTGAGCATGGTGGTTTGAAACCAGGATCTTCAAAGATATAAGAGGTTGACATGAGGTCAAGACCAAATGAGTGAAAATCAAATTAACACCCTTTCTGCTGTCCTATAGATTCTATTGAGAGAAGTGACTGCTGGGTCTTCTTAGTACTAATCTATGGAAGCTGACCACCAGGCCTCCTCCGACTGTGCCTGTGGGCAGATTCAAACTGTCAACCTTTTACATGCCACTTAGAATCCTTCATATTCTGACAGCATTGTAAGTTACATGTTGAGCTGATAACTGATTCGAATCCATCAGCCACTGGGAACAAGATGTGGCAGGCTGCTTCCATAATGAGTTACGTCTTTGGAAATTCTATAGGGAAGTTCTACTCAGCCCTGAAAGGCTCCTATTAGTCACAATCGACTCTACAATAAAAGTATTGGGTTTCACATGGCCGTGTGTGGGAGCCATAAGCCAAAGCCTACCAGGTCTATCAGAATGTGGCTAAGCCAAGGGAAGGCTTTTCCCCTGTAGGCTCAGAGAGAACACTACCTTACCCACACATCCTGATGGACATGGGCCAGACCTCCAGGACTGCAAGTCATGCAAATATTCTTAGAAGGCACCAGTCCATGACACTTTGTTACAGCAGCCCAAAGGAATGAACACAGTTGCTACTGATGGAGAGAGGGGCAAAGATGAAAAAACTCTGTCTTTCATTGCTGTCAAGTCAGAAATGACACACAGCTGACCCTCAAGCAGGTTTCAGAGCCTGTAAACTATACAGGAGGAGACTGCCCATCCTTCTCCCATGGGGCAATTGGTGGATTTGAAGTGCCAGAGAGGCATAGTCTTTGAGTTAACAGCTCAACTCCATATGGACTATACTGAGGGAAGGAATCCCACAGATAATGAGAAAAGAAAATGAGTAAAAAGGGAATATTAAAACAAGTATAGCTCCCACACTGGTGTCTACTGCTGGCAGCTTGCACACTCCTCCTCTCTTCCCGCTGAGAGCAGGAGATGTGCAGCTACCACCTTCCCTGCAGGACTGGCCGTTCTCAAACTCTCAGGACACACTCAAGACAGGACACACTCAGGAAACACTCAGGGTAGGCCACTCTCACACACTCAGGAAACACTCAGGGCAAGCCACTCTCACACACTCAGGAAACACTCAGGGCAGGCCACTCTCACACACTCAGGATATACTCAGGACAGGCCGCTCTCACACACTCAGAACACGCTCGGGACAGGCTGCTCTCACGCACCCTGGGCAGACCACTCTCACACACTCAGGATGCACTCGGGACAGGCCGCTCTCATGCAATCTGGGCAGACCACTCTCACACACTCGGGATGAACTCAGGACAGGCCACTCTCACACACTCAGGATGAGCTCGGGACAGGCCGCTCTCATGCACGCAGGAAAGGCCACTCTCACACACTAAGGATGAGCTTGGGACAGGCCACTCTCACACACTCAGGATGCACTCAGGACAGGCCACTCTCACACACTCAGGATGAGCTCGGGACAGGCCGTTCTCACGCACTTAGGACAGGCCACTCTCACACACTCAGGATGAGTTCGGGACAGACCACTCTCACACACTCAGGATGCACTCAGGACAGGCTGCTCTCACACACTCAGGATGAGCTAGGGACAGGCCACTCTCACGCACTCAGGAAAGGCCACTCTCACACCCTCAGGGCCAAAGGTCTCAAGAGCCCTTGATGGTTTTGAGTATGCTGCTTAAAAACTAAACCAAGGGGTAAAAACATTTTCTGTAGGGCAGCCTTGACTCAGAAATGAACTTTGTGCATTTTTGCTGCCAAAAGTTCCACAATGAAGGGAGGGGTTTTTCAAGCCTCAGTAGGCCTAGGGGCAGACAAGGCAAAGCCCGCAGTCTGGGCTGTGCCAGCACACTTGTGTGACTACACTATCACGGGGCGTAGACTTCACTTCCTCACCAGCAAGTCCATCTCCCTCTCAAACTTCTGGATGAGAAGAAAGGAACGCTGATGAGAACAGGGGTTAACAAGACTGAAGGCAAGAGAAGCTTGACCCAAGAAGGCCTGATGCTTCCTCATTGCTGGTTCCCAACTAAAACTAACTGCAGCAGGTCTAAGATGTCCATGTGCCAGACTCATCTCAATGCCAGCCCTTCATAGACATCTCTGCATCCTTTCTCAGACTCCTCACTGATCCACCCCCTACTTCCTTGCTTCCTTCCACACTCTTGATCCCGTAACTCTTTCTATTGCTCTTACAGTAGTTAAAGCTCCTGGATTGTTGAAATAATTTTCACTTGATTACTCTGGTGGCCTGGTAGTAAGGAATTGTACTACCAACCCAAAGGTAAACAGTTCAAATCCAACAGCACCTCCACAGGAGAATGGGCAATCTCCACCCATGTAATTTACAGCAGAGACCCTCTGGAGGTTCAGCCATGAGCTGGTTGTGACTCAATGACACATCAAGCCCCCTACCCCCCAAATGGTGTTGGCCCGAGTCCACGCAGTGACACCACAGAGGAAAGGCAAGGCAATCTGCTTCTCTAAAGATGACACCCAAGGCACTCTATGCTTTGTCCTGCTCTGCAGTGCATGCTCTGCAATGTGTGCAGCTGCCATGACTGAAGATTAACTCATTAGAGGGCTGTCACACCATCTTCACATCCTCTGAGGCCCCATGCAGTGCTCCTTCAGGACCTGACACATTTGCATATTTGTCAGTTCTAAATTCTGAATTTACAACCCTGTGAATGAAGGAGTACCTTGTGCAGTGGCTAGGGGAGAACACCTGTGCACTTCTTGGTTTCATCACTTACTCTTTCCATAACTTTGGGCTCTGTGTTTAATCTTACATAAAATAAAATGAATGCTTTTATTTTAGCATGAGCTTCATGGAGTCTAGGGCTAGTGAGCATGTAATAATTCTTGCCTGGCATTAATGCAGAATATAAGGGTCAGGGGGAACTCAGAAAAATTCTCACATCTATTTGGAAGACATGGGTTCGATTACTGTCTGATGCACCTCATTGTCAGTGCAGGCTTTGTGTGCTGCTGTGACACCAAACAGATTCAGCAGAGCTTTCAGGATAAAGGAGATGAGGTAGAAACGCCAGCAGTCTACTTCTGAAAGTCAGCCAAAGAAGACCCCAAGAAGCATGTGTGGTCAGACCCACATGCAATGCCAGGGCCCCATGCACACTATGTACAGACTGAGTGTTCACAGGGCAGAATTTCATCAGGCAAATCCTACCCACCATGTGAATGAAGGTGACTCCTGGGAGGCTGCTCCCTGCTCAGAGGTATGCCAGACTGGCACTGACCCACATCTCCCAGGCACCCTTGGTCACTCTTTGGTGCAGATTCTAAGTCGTGGGACGCCATCAGCAAAACAGAACTAATCGTTCCAGAGGGTTTGCATAGCTGTGTCCACTGGGGAAAGATAATCAAGCCAGTGCTTCCAAGACATTGCTGGCTGGGCCAGAACCACTTGGCTAGTAGCTGAATCTGAACAGTCTGCTCAATTTTACATATTGGATTCTGCATTCCAGCAATCCCAGTTCTTCTCAACCACTCCTTAGCACCTGAGTGGCAATCAAAACAACTGAAATTCATTTATGCATTTGCTTATTTTTGGCAAAAAGCTTCTAAATTGTGGACCAACAAGTTTACAGCCATTTGAGGGCAAGCTCAGATGCACAGAGTCACATAAAAAGAAGCCTCACCACAAACACCATCCACTTGCACTCAGCGTGGCCTTCTCTTCTCTTGCCTTCTGCAAATATAATAAAGCTGCTCAGCAATTAGCATGAGTACAGGAAGCCTCAGACACAGCCCAGGCTGTTCATTGTCAGGGAAAATGTAGCTTCTTCAGTGGAAAGTATTCTGTATCGGATGTGTGTGAAGACTGAACAATGTAAGGGAAGCCTGAAGAAGAAATGAGGCCTTCACCCCAAAAGGTATGCTAATAGAGACTCAAACAGAGGTTCCCAAGCCAGTGCTCACTGCAGCACTGTTCACAAGAAAGGGGGAAACGACCTAATGTTCTCCAACAGATGAACAGATAAACAAGACATGGGTTAGTTGGACTTCAAATACAACTCAGTTGGTAGGAGAAATGAAATCTCAATACATGCTATGGTATGGATGGAACTTGAAGACATCACACTGAGTGAAAACCCAATTATAAAAGGGCACACACTGCAAGCCCTCATTTTGTTTCTCTTTTTGGAAATTTCCTTTCTCGTGGTTTCATTGAGACACCCCAGTTAACGTGGTTAGTACTTCCTTCATGTCCATGGTCTTGAACAACTGGAAGAACGTCATCAATATCACGGAACTATACATGGAGATGGTTTAGTGACATACATTGCACACACTCTCAAAAATAAAATAAAATAAGTAAAATTTAGGGAGAGAAAACAAAATTCTTTGGTCTCCAGTTGTTGGGACTAACTTTGCTGGCCTGTGTGCATAATTTGTGAATTTCTGGGGGGGTGGGGGGAAAGGCCTTTTATAAAATGTATCTTTAGACCTTATGTCTCATAAGACCCTATTAAGTTACAAAGGAGGAAACTGGTATCGAGAAAGTCAAGACTTTAACAATATATGTCAATGAAAGGTCAGTTAAACTAAAATGAAGAGAGTCTTTATGGCTGGCACTCAGGGGCTTCCTGGATTAATTTCAGACATCAATAAAAGCAAAAACTGCTATTTTATACTGTTATGTCAGAGGTCCGCAAACTATGGTAAAATACAGTATAGACAAAGTTTTACTGGAATATAACAATACTCACAATAGAATGTTGTTGTTACATATCATCCAGTCACCTGCGACTCGTAGCATCCCTGTATACAACAACTCTGAAGCCTGCCCTGTCCTGAGCCACTCTCACTGACTCCAACACACCTACCTCATTGCCCCAGTTACTGTATCAATTCATATCATCAGGGGTGTTCCTCTCCTACACTGTCCTTCCACCCTTCCAAGCAAGATGTCCCTCTTTAAGGATTGGTCCCTTCTGGCCACATGCCCAAAGTATGTGAGACAGGGCTTCAAAATCCTTGCCTCCAAGGAGAAACCTAGTTTCACACTCTCCAAGACAAATCTATTTGTTTTCTTGAAGGTCCATGGTATGTTCAAGACTCTTCTCCAGCACTACAACTCAAAGGCATTGATTTTTCTTCTGTCATCCTTTGTCACTGTCCAGTTCTCTGATGCATAGCAAGTAATTGTGATGACAATGGCCTAGATCAGGTGCACCTTAGTTTCTAGATTGACATCGTTGCTTCTCACACAACAGAATACAATATATAAATTTTAAAGGAAAAAAAACTCTCCAAATTCAACTATGACCTTGAACGATGGTGTTGACAAAGAATACTGACTGTCAGAAAAACAAACAAATCTATCTTGAATGAATTACAATCTGGAATTCTCCTTAGAAGTGAAGATGTTAAAAAAAAAGAGAGAGAAGTGAGGATATCAAGATTTCAACTTATACACTTGCCTCTAAGGAGCACTTTGGCTGACCTTCTCCAAGCCATATCTATTTGTGGGGGTTTTTTGGGTTTGTTTGTTTTTGTTTTTGTTTTGTTTTGGCAGTCTATGGGATATTCAGCACTTCTAATACAACAGATAAATTCTTCTGTCATCCTTATTCATTGTCCATCTTCAGGTGCATGATGGAAAGGATCATGGCTTGAATTAAATGCACCATATTCATTAAATTGACATCACTGCTCCCAAGTAATGTGGAGAGGTTTCTGACAGCAAACTTTTCCAATGCAATGTCTTTTGATCTCCTGACTACTGGTGTCAATGGTGTTGACCATGAATGCAAGTAAGATGAAATTACTGACAATTTCAATCTTTTCATCATCTATCATAACAGTGTCTAGTGACAAAGTGTTGAAGATTTTCTGTCTTGTAGATGTTGAATGTAATCCATATTGAAAGCTGTAGTCTTTGTTCTTCTACAGCAAGCATTTAAAGTTTTCCTCACTTTCAGTAAACAAGGTTGTGTCATCTGCTAACACAAGTTGTTGATGAGTCTTTCTCTGATTCTGATGCCACATTCTTCTTCATAGAGTCCAGCTTCTCGAATAATTTAATCAGCATAGAGACTGAGCAGGTATGGGGAAAGGATACAGTCCTGACACACACCTTCGCTGATTTTAAAGCAAGTAGAATGTTCCACTGCTCTCTTTGCACATTAGACTATTGTTCTACGTTTAGGTTTTGTATTAACACAATTAGGTGCTGTGGGATTTTCATCTTTCTCAATGTTAGCCATAGTTTGTTATGATCTAAATAGTCAAATACCTTGGCATAGCCAATAAAACACAAACTTTTTTCTAGCATTCTCTGTTTTGACCAAAAATCCATCTGACATCAGTAATGATATCCTTGGTGCCACAAACTCTCTTAAATCCAGCTTGTACTTCTGGAAGTTCTTTGTTAATATACTGTTCTTGAATGACCTTTGGCAATATTTTGCTTGCATGTGATACTAAACTGTCCTATAATTTCCACAGTCTGTTGGGAATTCCTTTCTGAGGAAGGGAACAAATAAGGATCTCTTCCAGTCAGTTGGCCACGTAAGACTACTGAACATTTCTAGGGCTGCATCTACCTCTGAAAAACTGCTAGAGAGTCAGCTGTGAATCAGTTCCAATCTAATGGTACTCAGCAATACTGCCAGATGACCATCTTTTCTCTTATTAAGGATAGCACTCAGGATAGCCTGTGAACTGATAAAGTCTTCAAAGACTTTATTTCCAAACGATGTCTCATTCATAGGTACTAAGATTTAGAACCTGAGTGTATTATTGTGGAGGACACAATTCAATTTGTAACAAGTATTTTCCAACTCATATATTCTTGGAGGATGCAGACTATGTGTCATGTCTCCATCAACACACAGAGCCTCATCAGAGACATTTTTAAAATTCTGCCTGGATTTTTCAAACATACTCTCTTGACAGTCTCCAGGCTGTGAGAAGCCCAAGCTATAGCCCAAAGGCTCTGGTCATGTCAGAACATAACCATGGTTATGTATGGTCACAGTCAGGTTCCCTCCCACCAAGCTCCAGCTAAGTCACCATGTAAGTGCTATGTTGTATGTTTCACTCTGTCAAGTCTTCACATAATTACAGCCCCAGTTAAGCAACTGAAACCACATGAGAAACCCCAACCAAGCCATTCTGAACCAAGGTCAGCAAACGTAAGCTGTAAGAGACCGTCATCATTGCTATTTTAAGACAACAAGGTTTTAGGATGACTTATTAGGCAGCACTAGAGAGCTGGCACTCCACTGAAGGACCTACACATGTCCTGGCAACTTCATGGAGAGGTGTGACAGAAACAGGGGCGAGACCAGTGCCATGGACTAACTACAAGGAAAAGAGCAGAGTAAGAGGCCACTAGCAGCAAGATTATTCCCTGAGCTCATCCAGGTGAGCCTGTTAACACATCAGTGCATGTGGGCTAAATCTTTGCTCCATCAGGCTCCTTAAAAAAAAGCTGCAGAATTTAGAAGGATCTCTGCCTTACAGCTAAACCAACACGTAGACACTCTCACTGAGCTGCCCGGGAGGATTTCTGGATTCCTCTCCACTGAGGTGTCTATGGTGAGTACATCCCTACTCTGCTGAAAACACAAATTGAAAGGCTCAGGAGAAAGTTGCCCCCAAGTCATGGAAACCCACATGCCCAGTCATGCCCCTCTCCACAACTGGGGGCAGGTTAGGACTACCATGATCCACCCACAGGGCTTCTCCTAACTTCTAGGCCTTTCCCTCCTAGTTTGTATTCATCTGGAAGCTCCACTGAAGCATGCTCAGTGTCACAGCAACACAAGCTTCCACAGACGCCATCCACAGGACTTTTCCTAACTTCCAGGCTTTTCCTGGTTTGTCTTCATCTGAAAGCTCTACTGAAGTGTGTTCAGTGTCATAGCAACACATAAGCTACCACAGACAAGTGGAGGGCAACTGTGCATGAGGTGGACTGGCTAGGAAATGGCCTCAAATCTCATAAATGAAGGGAGATGATTCCAGCACCACTGCCTCCTGGGAGACACGCCCCTATTGAATTCACTCTGAGTGTCCAGGCACACACTCATGGTCACATCACCTCTAGGAGGCCATGTGCAAAGGAAGCACTCTTCTTCTCAGTCCTTCTGTTCTACCTGTAATACTATATTCCTCTATTGTTCGTAAGATTTTTCAGAGGACTGTTGTATCAGAAGGTTATTATTAGTAATCCTGTTTGCTAATCTGTCTTAATCTGGGAGTTCTATTGAAACCAGTCTATCATGGCTAACCTTTCTGGCATCTGAAACACTGGAACCATAGCTTCTAGCAACACAGTAACCTTCAAAAATCTTTTGGAGACTAAGGTGTACATGATTCAGGATATGTTCTTTTCAATCACTTGCTGTACATCTGAGAGCTAGACCTCATGTTAACAGATAATGAAGAATGCCTTTGAATTATAGTGTTGGAGGAGAGTACTGAATATCCCATGGACTGCGGGGGTGGGGGGGGAGAACAAATTCTTTTGCTGGAGAAAAGGGCAGCCAGAGAGCTTCTTGTAGGCAAGTATGGTGAAGCTTTACCTCATATACTTTAGGCATGCTGCTAGGAGACACTATTACTAAAAAAGGGATTATAATGCTTGGAAAGTCAGAGAAAGAGAAGAAGACCCTCAATGGGATGGATTGACACAGTGACTGCAGCAATGGGCTCAAGTGTGTCACGGATGATGACGATGGCAGAGCATAGGATAGGGTGCAGATATGTTGTTCAAAGGGTCACTGTGAATCAAACTCAATTTGACACCTCCTAACACATTTACTTCTAACCCAATCAACCTAACAGATTTAAGGAGATGATGAATTCTACCCTGTACAGAAACTTGATACTTCAGCAAGAAGCTACACACAATCCCTGTGGCAAATTCCTTTGGTATATCCCACGCCTAAAACTACTCACTCTCTCTCTGCCCTTTGACAAGCTATTAGTGAAAGGAGCATAATCTACTTTTTATAAAACACAATTCCCTAGAAAGCAAAAGTGTTTATGATGGAAATACACAAGGCTCCAGAAGTACTTCTGAGCTTTGGGCATGGGACTTGGAAGCAATGACTTCTGGCTAATGAGAAAGTGGGGGCAGCTGCTATGGTGCTGCCATAAAGCTGCGTCTACCTGGCATAAACAACAGCACATCTCCTAGGAATGAGAACAACGCACCAATCAGGAGGACCAGACTGAGAGCACACAGGAGCATTGAGATGTGGGCAGGTGAGCACACGGAGACCCTGTCCCCAACAAAAGTCCTCCTCAGAGAACTCTATCACACAGAGCCGCCTGGAGGAAAGACTGAAAAGGCCTGGGGCTCCCCATGAGGACATATGGGTCAGGAGATCAATGCAGCTTAAGCAGCCAACATGACTGCGCCGGGGGGAGGAGTGCTCAGAGAAGGGTAACCAGGCAGAAGGCAGCAGCAGCAGGAAACTGCATCACTATGATAACTCTTTAGAAGTGGGAGGTCTAACAATCACCTGAAAGGTCCTTTCCCAAGTCAGTTTTGGCATCCACACTGAGAGATGCTACTGGAGCACATGATTTCATGGTCAAGCAGGTTTAACAAGCACTGGGCTCATGACAGCTTTCTAAACGCAGGATATATAGCACAACCATCACCCCTATGTTCCCAGAGTGTACGTATACCCCCACCCTCCATACACTCAAAGGTAACCTCCAGGAAAAGCAGTAACAGGAAGTCTCTGTACTCTCAAGGGAGTCTAGGAACAGAGCTGCCCTCCCTGAACCATGGCCAGTGTTCATTCACTGGTGCTGGGGGTACCCTGTGGCTGCTTTTCTTCACTGCTGAGCCCACATTACCAGGGGGACTCACTGGAAATCTCCACACAGCAGAGTTGCAAGTGCTAAGAGATGGAGGCATGCAGAGCCCAGCCTGGCATGGGTGCCATGGGGGTGGTGGTTAAGTGGTACTTGGTACAATTTGCTCAGCACTGGACCCATTGCCTGATGCAGCAGTAACTACCTCCCCAACCTCCCACCCCATCTCTCCCTGTCCCTGGCAACCACAAACCCTCTCTCCTTGTCTTTATGGATATATCTCCTTTGTCTTTTCTTCTATGGTTCATTCACTCTGCAATGTTTTCAATGTATTTATTATTCATCATCTATCAGAATGTGCCTGATACATACAGGCCATGGTATTTGCAATCACTTGCTGGACAACAGAGAGTTGGGCAATGACTAGGGAGGATAGAAGGAGAATTGATGCCTTTGAGCTGTGGTGCTGGAGAAGAGTATTGAATGTACCATGGACTGCCAAGAAAACGAACAGATTCAGCCTGGAGAGGGTTAAACCAGGCTACTCTTTGGAGGCAAGGATTCTGGGACCTCTTCTGACATACTTTGGACATGTTGTAAGGAGAGACAGGTCCTTGGAGAGGGACATCATGCTTGGTAGGGTGGAGGGACAGTGCAGGAGGGGAAGACCCTCTATGAGGTGGATTGATTCAGTGGGGTAATCGGGATGGGTTTGTCAGAGGAAATGCGATTGGCACAGGATAAAGCAGGGTTTAGGGCTGATGTACATAGGGTCGCTATGAGTCGCAAATGACTCAATAGCAAGCACATAACAACAACATCAGAATTGTATTCCTTCTTACAGTCAAATATTATTCTGTTGTATGGATATAACACATTTTGCTTTTCTGTTCATCAGCTCTTGGCTTTTTTTAAAAAAAAACACAACAAAAAACAAAAATGTAAAGGAAGAACATAGGAGTCAAAGCGGGGAAAGCACTTGTTACACTCACACCTGAGCTTCCAATTGAAGCAGAGAAAATAAAACCACCTCACACATCTGCCAGGATGCCCCACAGTGGGACTTGGGCTGAGCTGTGGGTCCATATAATAAGGAAGAAACAGCCTTAACAAATAAGAGATGTATTCCCATTTCATTCAGCTCAGAGGCTGCTTCCAGCTGATTGGTGGCTGGAGACTGGGAGCTCAAGCACCTAGAGCACGTCAGAGCCTCAGATGATGGTGGGTTGTTCACCTGAGCTGCAGATAAGTCCACTCATGGCTCGCTCATCCTGACCGTGCCAGGCTCGCCTTTGTGCCTGTCGCATTACAAGATCATCCAGCTACTGGGCTAAAAGTTAACTCGGTCATGAGATGATCTGTATTCAACCCAGCATGCTGCTCTCAGGGGAGGAAAGTGGAAATGGGAGCAGGCGGTTCACATAACTCAATGAGGAAACAGAAGACAAGGAATTGTGACATAATCTGTGACAAACCAAATGCTAAGATGCAGGCCTGTTCACAGCGTCAAGATTCAAGAGCAGGCCTAACTAGCTAGAAGAGAAAGAACAGGTCACAGTCACTGCAAAGATGAAGTAGCAGCTGGCCCCGCCCACCCTGCCCAGGGACATAAGACCTGCTCAAAAGAGCTAAAGCGTTTTACTTTCCACTCTTTATTTAGACCATTTGTACAAGGTATGACCATGGGCACATTTATGAACCTGTCACCACATACGAGACCCTAGGTGGCGTACATAATTAACACAATCAGCTGCTAACCAAAAGACTGGCAGTTCAATCCCACTCAGAGGAAAGTCTAAAGAGAGCTGAGTTATCACTTTGGAAAAGTCCCTTGGAGTCCTCCAACAGCATGAGCTGGAACTGACCTGAAAGCAGCTTCTGCCACTCTGTCATTGTGTTTAATTGTGGAGGAAGAATTCCTTCCACCTGATTCCACATGAGGTCAGATCTATAATGCTGACGGAGGAGTGTGGATTTAAAGAACTCAGAAGAAACTCAAATGCACTTGGCATTGTTGTTGTATGTTGTCATGTGCCATTGAATCACTTTTGACTCTTAGTGGCCCTATGTACAAGAGCCCTAAATCCTGCTCTATCCTGCGGCAACCTCACTGTCTCTGACACACCTACTCCCGCCAACCCAATCACTGAATCGCTTCATCCCATCGAGGGTCTTCCTCTCCTGCAGTGTCCCTCCACTCTCCCAAACATAATGTCCCTCTCCATGCACTGGGCCCTTCTCGCAACATGCTCAAAGCATGTCAGACAAAGCTTCAGAATCCTTGCCTCCAAGGAGCAGCCTGGCTTCACCCTCTCCAGGACAAATCTGTTTGTTCTCCTAGCAGTCCATGGTATATTTAACACTTTTCTCCAGCACCACAGCTCAAAGGCATCAATTCTCTATCATCCCTAGTCACCGTCCAGCTCTCCGATGTATAGCATGCAATTGTGAATACTAGAACCCAGATCAGATGCACCTTATTTTCTAGCCTGATGTCACTGCTCACAGCTGACTTTGCCGATGCAATACATCTCTTGATTTCCAGGCTGCTGGTACCAAGAATGTTGACTGTGGAGCCAAGTAAACTAAAACAGTTAACAATCTCAATCTCTTCACCATCCATACTGATGCTGCCAATTGGCACAGTGATGATAATCTTTTGTTTTCATGATTTTGAGCTTCAATGCGTACTAAAGGCTGCAGTCCTCCACCTTCTGCAGCAAGTGCTTCAGGTCCTCATCAGTTTCAGCTAGCAAAGTTGTGTCATCTGCATAACACAGGTTGTTGATGAATCTTCCAGCAATCCTGATGCCATATTCCTCCTTGTACATCCCAGCATCCGGGGTGATCTGTTCTGCATACAGATTGAAAAGGTATGGAAACACATTACGTAGCTTTTAGTGCAGCCAAGGCACTCTGAAGATGGCACACATATGCCTGGCCTGCTCTGAAGACTATATACAATCAAGGGGCCTCGTAGAACTACCTCAGAACTTTCCTTCGGGTCCTAGGGTTCAATGTTAGTGGCTGTCTGGTCATCAGCCCAGCTCGGAAGCATCCTTTCACAGTGTTCTTGGCCAAGCCCTTCCTATGACGTCTTCTCTCTCCTTGGCTCTGGATCAGGTGGGACTCACATCGCTGAGGTAGGTGTCTGAGCAGAGAAGAAAGCAGGGCAGGATGGAGTCACCTCAGGCCAAGCAAGGACAGACTGGCAGAGAAATTCCGTGCTGGAGTTACCTGAAGGAGAACACTCAGATAAAGCTGCAAGATGAGAAGTTAAAGAGAAACCAGAGCTCTCAGGAAGCCTGCTGTGTGGGCTGATGGCCCAGCTGCCTTTGGAGCAGAGATGAAGCTTGTTGTCAGGCCAAGGAAAGCCTGCATGGGCCAGAACAGGGGGCAAGATACACAGGCAACTTGTCTTCTCCTACTGAGTGGGTCTTTCTGAAAACATGGCACAAATTGAGCCTCTGTCACCATTGTTCTTGTTGTTGTTGTTATGTGCGATCGAGGCACTTGCGACTCACAGTGGTCTTATGTACAAGAGCCCTAAACCCTGCTCTATCCTGTGCCAACCTCATTGTGTCTGACACTACTCCCACTACTCAAATCACTGAACTGATCAATCTTATTGAGAGTCTTTCTTTCCTGCACTGTTCCTCCACCCTCCCCAAAATGATGTCCCTCTCCAAGGACTGATCACGCTTTACAACATGTCCAAAAGTATGTCAAACGAAGCTTCAGAATCCTTGCATCTAAGGAGCAGCCTGGCTTCACTCTCTCCAGGAAAAACGTCTTTGTTCTCCTAGCAGTCCATGGTATATCCAATACTCTTCTCCAGCACCACAGTTCAAAGGCATCAACTCTCCTTCTATCACCCCTAGTCATTGTCCAGCTCTCTGATGCACAGCAAGTAATTTTAAAGACCATGTTCTATATCAGGCGCACCTTAGTTTCCAGCCTGACACTGTTCCTCTTCAGCACTCTGGAGAGGTCCCTGACAGCCGACTTTCCCAATGCAATCTGTCTCTTGATTTCCTGGTTGCTGGTACCAAGAGTGTTGATTGTAGAGCCATGCAAACTGAAGCTGTCAACAGTCTAAATCTCTTCATCATCCATACTGATGCTGCCAATCTTCCCAGTGCTGAAAATCTTTGTTTTCTTGATGTTGAGCTTCAATCCGTGGCTGCAATCCTTGGCCTTCTGCAGCAAGTGCTTCAGGTCCTCTGAGACACAAACGGAGATATGTATACCAGTGTTTATAGAAGTGTTCACCACCACAAGAACACCACAAGCCATGGAATCAACCAAAATGTCAAACAACAACTGGTAGATTCACAGAGCAGAATTCTATGCAGCACAGAGGAACACAATTTCGAAAAATAAAACATAACTTGGGAGAGACTGGAGAGGATTATGCTAAGTTAACTAACTTAGTCTCATAAGGACAAATACTGCATACAACTATTATTGTAAAAATAGAAGGATAACTAGTAAAACACATATGGTGACCCAAAGGGGTAAGGAGTGGGTGTGGAGGGTTGAGGATGAGTAGGGGAGAAACTAAAGAGTTGTATAGTGTGGTGGGTAGAGGGAAGAGGGTGAAGGAAATGGGAATGATACAACAGGGACCTGAAAAGGCAGGGTAATGATGGGCAAGATCCAATGGTGATTAATTTTATACAACATAATATGCATGGGAATGATTGTATGAAACACATGTGAATGAAGAACAGTGTGAAACACAATGTATAAGAGATTTGTAAGCAAAACAATATAAAAGGGGGGGAAGAAACATAAGGGGGAAATCAAACAAATCTGTGTCTTTGACAATGGATTAGAAGAGCTTATTTTCTTTCTGCTTTTGTCTCTCTGAGGCAAGGATATGCCTGAAATGACCCCAAATCCCAGCATTCACAAGCAGTTGGCATTTATTATTAACACTGCTTTGTTGTGATGCCTCCTGCACAGCCAATTTGCTACACTGAGGTACTTGAAACACAAGCTGACAAGCAGAATTACACTTTCAAAACAGAGCAACTAGTATGTGGAGGTGCTCAAAGAAGCAGCACGATCGGGTTATCGGGCTTTTTCCTGTGGTGGCCCTGTAGGATTCTGTAAACTTCTGATATGAGTTGTTGTTGTTGTTGTTATGTGCAGTCAAGTCGTTTCCGACTCATAGCGACCCTATGCACAATAGCCCTAAACCCTGCTCTATCCTGCACCAACCGCACTGCCTCTGACACACCCATCCCGATTACCCCAGTCACCGAATCAATCCATCTCATAGAGGGTCTTCCCCTCCTGCGCTGTCCCTCCACCCTCCCAAGCATGATGTCCCTCTCCAAGGACCCGACCCTCCTGGCAACATGTCCAAAGTATGTCAGACGAAGCCCCAGAATCCTTGCCTCCAAGGAGTAGCCTGATTTAATCCTCTCCAAGATGAATCTGTTTGTTTTCCTGGCAGTCCATGATACATTCAGTACCCTTCTCCAGCACCACAGCTCAAAAGCATCCACTCTCCTTCTATCCTCCCTAGTCATTGTCCAACTCTCTGATGCATAACAAGCGATTGCAAATACCATGGCCTGTATCAGGTGCACCTTAGTCTCCAGAGAGACACTGTTGCTCCTGAGTACCTTAGAGAGGTCCCTAACAGCAGACTTTCCCATCGCGATATGCTTTTTGATTTCCTGACTGCTGGTGCCAAGAGTGTTGACCGTGAAGCCGAGCAAACTGAAGCTGTGAACACTCTCAATCTCTTCATCATCCATCCTGACGCTGCCAATTGGTCCAGTGGCGAGAATCTTTGTCTTCTTGACATTGAGCCTCAGTCCATACTGAAGGCTGCAGTCCTTGACCCTTCGCAGCAAGTGCATGAGGTCCTCCTCAGTTTCAGCAAGCAGGGTTGTGTCATCTTGTCTAAAATGGTATTGCCAAATGTTTTTTTCCCAATCAGTAAGTTTTCTTTTGGGATGGGAGTGTCAGAGACAGTGCGATTGGCACAGAAGAGAGCGGAGTTTAGGGCTGTTGTACATAGGGTCGCTATGAGTCGCAGGCGACTCGACGGCACATAACAACAACATGCTGGAAAAAATTTTTGATGTGCACAACATGAAGAAATGTTCAAAATCACTGGCAATAAGAGAGATGCAAATCAGAAACACAATGAGATACCATCTCATTCCCGTAGCAATGACAATTTTAACAGGACAGCAAGTAATAAATTTGAGAGGATGTTGTAAGATAGGAATGCTTATACATTCTTGGTGGCAGTATAAAATGGTACAACCACTCTAGAAAGCAGACTGGTGTTTCCTCAGAAAGCTGAACACAGAAATTCCATATAACCCAGCTATTCCACTGCTTGGAGCATACCCTGAAAAAATGAGAAATGAGGCAAAGAGATTTGTAACCAATGGCAGCTCTATTCACTATCACAAGAACATGGAAACAGCCCACATGTCCAATCACAATGGAATGTATTGAGAAATTATGGAACATTCATACAATGGAATACTACGCGGCTCGCAGAAGCAATGATTTTGTAAATCACTACCTAACGTGGGGGAACCTGGAGAGCATTACGCTAAGCTAAGTAACTCAGTCCCATGAAGACACATACTGTTTAAGGCCATTATTGTAGAAATAGATTACTAGTAAAACATATATGAGGATCTAAAGGACAGAGGGAGGAGAAGAGGGGTGGAGATGGGATGGGGTCGTACGGTTTGATGAGTGGTAGGGGTGGGTAGGTTGGGGAGGAAAGGGAGATCTGATGTGTGGGCAATATATACAAACCTTGTAGGTAAAATTGAAGGGGGGAAAAGACACTTCATGAGTCACAACAGTGGGGACACAATGCTTTTGCGCCTTCCAGCACAGAGCTGAAGTCTGTAAACATGTTCTCTTGGCTTGACCTACATGGCAAAGCCATGGTGACAAGCTGCCATGACTCAAGATGCTGAGTGTTCTCCCCTCAAGCTAAGTAATGAGCATTCAAGCATCTGCACATCTACAAGTCACTAGTGCTTCAATTAAATGGCATCTGTAAAGGGAGGCCATGAAAGTGGACTCACTATTTCAACTGGGGGTCCTGTAAGCCATCCCTGTATGGTGCACTGAAGAAATTAATTTATCCGTGTGTTGTGTGTGTGTGTGTGCGCGCGCGTGCATGCACTCGCACGTGTGCATGTGCGCGCACACACATATGTATACATGCAGCATGCACAAGGGAGAAAGAGACAGCTAGGTAAAGTACTATAACACCTCTGCAATAGGTAACACACACTTTGTGATCTACACTATTTTAAGTTTTATGCTACTGATATGTGTGGCTTTACTGTGCTATCCCAAAGTGTGTTCAGTCCTCAAGGGTGTCTACCTTCCACAAATCTGACCTATTGTGACTTGTTTGCTATGATCCTGAAAACTATGCCATCAAGATTTCAAATGTGATAAGGGTTTCTTGGGGCACCCTGGTGGTTTAGTGGCAAAGAGACGGCACTATCAACCCAAAGCCACTGAGTCTGAATCCACCAGCTGCTCTGTGGGAGAAATACTTGTAACTTCCTCCACTGCGGCCTACTGCCATTGAAAACTCACTGGAGGGTCAGTTATGAGTTGGTTCTAACTCAATAGCACACAACAACAACATACTTACGGCAGGCCAAGTTTCGGCAGAGTTCTCAGACCAGAACAGACTAGGAGAATGCCTCGCAATTCACTTCTGAAAATCAACCAGTGAAAACCTTATGGACCATAACAGAAGGCTGTCAGACTCACATGTTTCAGGCACAGAAGGAGGAAAAACAATCTAAGAGGAAAATATCATGTCTGGTGAAGCAGAGGGACAACAGATGCAAAGTTGACCTTCAGTGAGACGGGCTGGCACATGAGTCACCAGCAATGGACTAAATAATGCCAGCAACGATGAGTACGACATGGGGCAGCAGTATGCCTATGGTATTCGTGCAAGTGTGCTCATGAGACAGATCAATGCAGCAACAGCCAGTAAGCTGTTAATGTTCATTTATCGATTCATCTATCTTAATGACGTGTCCTGCTACGTTTAAAAGCTAGTGTGCATGGCATGGGTGGGTTAAAGGTTACAAACGCATGGAAGTTACAAACAGGGTGGATGGAGATTCAGCCAACTGAGGACCACTGGCATCACAACCAAGATAAGATGGATATTTCCATCCTACAGTCGTCAGACAGGGAGATAACTGTGATCCCATGGGATGGATGAAAGAAAGATAAAATCCATGATTCAGTAATCTGTGACCATATATTCTGAGCTTCTGGGAATCAAGAACTCAGCCACGTAGCCCAGCAAACTGACAACCAGCTTTAAAAAAAAATAACCAGCATTGTGAGCAGACCACAAGGCACTTTCATTCAGAAGAGGAGGCAGCACCAGCGGTACTTTTGTAGTGATAGGGCATGAGTGTCTACCATCAGCATAATGTTTGGTTCAATGATCACAATTCCAGGAAACTAGCCTAAGGAAATACTCTAAAAATAAATATTTAATCACAAGAGCGTTAGCACTTATGGAAAAAAAGGGTGGATTAACCAGAGAAAAATGGTAGGATACGGTCATGGGGTGCAATCAACACAAATGTTAAAAATGAAATAAAAACAAAAGTCAATAAGCAAAATAAACCCCTCAATATGTAAAATTATCATAAGATAATGCTAGGATAAGGAACAAGATCTATAAGTATATACATTCTATTATTCTAATTTTATATTAAAAAATGACATATGCATGCAAGACTAGATGCTAATACAACAAAATGTTAACATTTAATGGGATCCCTGGGGAACAGATTTACAGAAGATTTCTACTGTCTTTTAAAACTATTGAATTTTTTCTAATTTTCTAAGTCAGAAGACTGTCTTAAAAATACATCATAGTTCCTAGTGTTGCCTTGAAACGAAACAATTTTGTGAACTGGTAAGGAACATTTGCCTCAAGCACTGTGATTTTTAAAGGAATGGTTTTTGTAATGCCCAATTTCCAGCAGTAACTCTGAAGTACTGAACAATTACTTCCAGGGCAGTGAGCCTGTCATCTGTGGTAACAAAAAAAAGTAAAATGTTGCCACAATGTGAAGAATGTAACCAAAGTTGCCAAACCAGAGAGGAGACACTGCTATATGATCTGCTCTATTTGTCTTTTCACACACACAAAAAAAATACTGACAAATACATGTATTAGGAACTGCTGGAAAAGAGGCAAACGCAATGGAGTCCCCATCATCTGCAGGGGACCACTGGCACAAGTGCTGCCTTCTCCTTGGGGGTGTAGCAGTTGGTTGCTGGGGAATTAACTCTGGCCTCCCAAAACGCACAAACCAGGGAGGAAGTGCAGCCTGATCCTACAAACTCCCATGCCCCATCACAGGCTGTGGCGCAGACCACTGCAACCCTGGGGTTTTCACAGGTTCCATTTCCATTTCGGAAGCAGATCTATCTTGTTCCAGTGTTGCTGCTGTTGTTAGGTGTTGTCCAGCTAACTGCCATTACTTGACACATTTTCCCAATGCAACATGTCTTTTGATTTCTTGACTGCTACTACCATGGACTACACAAAGAAGAATGTGGCTTCAGGTCTGGAGCAAGAAACATCAACCTGTGTTATACAGATGACACAAACGGCTTGCAGAAAGTGAAGGTCAAAGAACACAGCCTTCAATATGACTTATATCTTTTTTTTTAAACTCTATAATTATATTTTATTAATTTTCATAAACATTTACAGAGATTTTGGGTTTCCATTCATTCATTGTTGCACTATTCTCTCTACCCTCCTCCCAGTTTGTTCTTGTCCAAATGCCACAGTGCTTGTCAAAGCCAGTTCTGATTAATCTTCTTTGTCAGTGTGTCCTTTGCCATTCCCTATCACTCCTCCCTAAAGAGACTTCACCCTGAGTCATAAGGAAAAGGGGATGGCGTATTCTCTTAGCTACTTCCTGCTGAAAAGGGACGCTGTGGGTTTCAGGGTGAAGATCTTCTCTCACTACTCTAAAGGGCCCCTTTGGCAGTAGGAAACACATAGACTATTATGGAGATTGATTTTGGAATTTAGATGCACTCTTATTGATTGTGCTTGGCTGTACATGTTCATATCCTTGAAGATGTATCATGGGGGTGTTGCAACCTAGAAGACACAAATTTGACTAACAAGTTATAAGTACATGAGTCCAAAAATTATGGAAAAGTAAAAGAAAAGATTCTTTCATTGTTTTACAAACCCTCCCCCAGGTCCCCTCCACCATGTAGCCCTCGCTCTAGTCTCCTGTGATGACAGAAATACCTAGTTATATATCTCTTTTAAACAGTTTTCTCCCTCCTCTGTTTCAGTGCAGTATACATTATTGAACCCATCTTACTCAGTCTCTCCCCAACCCCAAGGACAGTCCCATTCTACAACAGTGGCATCATGTAATATTTGTCCCTTTGTGACTGGGATATTTCACTCAGCATAATGTTCTCCAGAGTCAACCATTTTGAATAATATTGCATGAGTTCCTTGTTTTTTAATGCAGCATAGTATTCCATTGTGCGAATATACCACAGCTTCTCTAGCCATTCGTTTGTTGATGGGCACTTAGGTTGTTTCCAACTCCTTGCTATTGTGAACAAAGCTGCAATGAACATGGGTGTGCATATATCTGCTTGGATGTCAGCTATGGTCTCTTCAGGGTATATTCCCAGTAGTGGAATTGCTGGGTCAAATGGTATCTCTATTTGCAACTTTTTGAGAAAGCGCCATACTGCTTTCCACAGGGGTTGCACCATTTTACACTCCCACCAACAGTGAATCAGGGTTCCAGTTTCTCCACAACCTCGCCAGCATTTGTTGCTTGCTGTTCTGTTAAATTTTGCTATTTTGACTGGGGTGAAATGATATCTCATAGTTGTTTTAATTTGCATCTCTCTTAGGGCTAAGGATTTTGAGCACTTCTTCATGTGTTTGTTAGCCATCTGAATGTCGTCTTCGGTGAAGTGCCTGTTCATATCCTGTGCCCATTTTTCTATTGGATTATTTACCTTTATCTTGTTGTGGTGCTCAAGTATTTCATAAATTCTGGATATAAGTCCCTTATCTGATATTTTATTACCGAATACTTTTCCCCAGTCAGTGGCTTCCCTTTTTACCCTACTGGAGAAGTTTTTGGATGTGCATAGGGATTTGAGTCTTAGAAGGTCCCATTCATCTATGTTATCTTCTCCTGTCAATATGACTTATATCTTAACATCAAGAAAGCAAAAATCCTTACCAATAGACTAAAAAGCAACATCATGATAGAGAAAAGACTGAAATTGTCACGAATTTAATTGTAGTTGGATCCACAATTAACATCCCACGTAACAGCAGTTAAGAAATCAAAGGCCATGCTGCACTGGGAAAAATCAACTGTGAAAGAACTCTCCAAAGTGCTGAAGGGAAATTAAATTAGTTAAAGACTATGGTGTGAGTGACCAACACAATAGTATTTTCAATTGCTTCACATGTATTAGAAGGCTGGGCAAAAAAGTAGGATGAGAGAAGAACAGATGCCTTTCAAATGCAGGGTTGGTAAAGAGTTGAATATCCCACACATTGCCAAAAGAACAGACAAGTTTGTTTTGGAAGGCATGCAACCAGGGTGCTCGTTAGCGTAGGGATGATTAGAGTGGGCATGTTTTCAGAAAGGACTAGTCCTTGGAAAAAGACATCATGATGGGAAAAGTGGAGGATCAAAGAAAGAGGAAAACCATAAAAAAGATAAACTGATACAGTGACTATAACAATGGACTTGAGCATAAAAGAGTTCATGAGGGTAGTGCAAGGTAGGGCAAGATTCAGATCTCTTTTTATAGGGTACTGATAAGTTGTAATCACCTGCATGACACCTAACAACAACAACTACCACCAGGTAAAATTAAAGTCTTCACAACCTCAATCTTTTCTCTATCATATCATTTATCATAATTTCTGTATCTATTTAAAATACCAGTAGGGTGACCCAAGGTGGACAGACACCATGTGAACTTTTTTTTAAAAAAAAATCTATTTAATTTTTAATTAAATTAAAAGTACATGAAGAATGTTACCTATCAATCTCATTCTTTACTTGATGTTGAGATATAATCCTTTCTTGAAAGGCTTTGATCTTCTGCAATAAGTGCTTTAAGCTTTTTCACTATCTGCCAGCAGGGTCCTGTTATCTGCATAATGTATGCTGTTGATAAATCTTCTTCCAATCCTGATGTTCTTAGTCAATTGTGACATTCTTCTTCATCTGGCCTAGCTTCTCGAATGATTTGATCAGCATGCAGATTGAGTAAGTATGGAGAAAGGTGATGCACACCTCTCCCAATTTTATTTTATTTTTTTAAATTTTATTATTTTTGTGTGCATATACCGTCAAATCAGATCTGACTGGTACAGGAGGAGATTGCCCCTCCTTCCCCGGCAGAGCATCTGGTGGATTCGAACCGTGCACCTCTGGGATTGTAGTTGCAGCTTCTTGCCACTAGGCCACCAGAGCTCCCCAACCTCTCCCAATTTTAGACCATGTAGTATTCCCTTGTTCTGTTTGAGCAATAGCTTCTTGATATATGTCTAGGTTTCAAATGAGCATAATTATGTGTTCTGATATTCTCTTTCTCCTCAATATTAGACATAATCTGTATGATTTGCACAGTCAAATGCCCCTGCATAGTCACTAAAACACAAATAAACATCACAAATAAACATCTTTCTGTTATTTTGTGCATTTAGGTTAAGATCTATCTGACATCAGCAGTGATATCTCTCATGTGTCTGCCTCTTGTGAATCTGGCTTGACTTTCCGGAAGTTCTCTTGTCAGCCAGTTTTAAACAATCTTCAGCAAGATTTTATTTGCTTGTGATATTAATGATCTTTTTTAATAATTTCCACATTCTCTAAGGTCTCTTTTTTTGGAATGAGACTTCTTCCAGATACTTGGTCAGGTAGCTGTCTTCCAAGCTTTTTACCATAGACTTGTGATTTCAACTCCTAAACACAAGCAAATCAAGCAGGAGTAGTTAGAAAAGAGGAATGAGAGGGGAAAGAAAAGGGGAAACAGAACAAACTGCCCTTGAGAGCAGAAGTGCTCGATCCTGGTCACATATCTGAATCATCCAGGGGATTTTCACATATCCCAGTCGCCAAGCCACCCAGACTGATGAGTCAATATGTCTGAGAATGGGGCCAGGGTAATGAAAATTTTAAATGTCTCCTGGGGAATCCCAAGGTCCTGCAAGGGCTAGGAATCAGGTTGTGGAGACGAAACATTTTCAAACACCCAAATACAGAATACTGCATGAAAACGGGAAATCCAGTGAAGACACAGTCTGTGGGCCCTACTCCACATTTCTGATTCAGCAGGTCAGCTGTGGAGACCTAGTTCCTGGTAAGATAGATGTTGTTGGTCAGTGGATCACTTTAAGAACTACTGATGGCGAACAAAGCTGCTTGGTTTTGCCCACTGGCCCTGAGGTTCACACTGCAGATTCTTAACATTTTTGCCCCAATAATTGTGGGGGTTTTAGGAAATCAACAAGCCACAATTCAGGTCAGAAACACCCCGGATACATTTCTCCAATCAGAACAGCTTCTCAGGTGTGCTTGCACGCAGGCCTCCTGGTTCTAAGACCTACTTTGTCGCTATGTGACAGGACTGAACGGCTCTTTCACTGCCAATTATGTGTGCCTCTCCCTTCTCCCATATACATTTGTGCAGTCATCCCTGCTCTTAAAATTTTAAATAACTAATCAGATTACTACTTTTTGCTCTAAGCACAGCCTAGCAGAATTTTTCCTAAAGAAGGAAAAGGGAAAATCAAGGTAAAGAAAGAATACGGTCATTTGTTGAGAACTGCACTGAGCCTGGAGGGATGACTCAATGTTGTCCTCGAGCAGGAGCAAGTAGACATACATATTTGTTGTTGCTGCTGCTTTCTGCCATCCAGTCATTCATAAAATGTGGTGAGACCATGCACAGCTGCATGAAATGCTCATCCTGCTGTCCTCAAAGCCACCAGCACGCTTTAATCCAGTGCTGTGGCCAGCATCTGTAGCTACCCAACTTTAGGATCTCTTCCTCAGCACCGCAGCACACAGCAGCTCACTGTCATTCACAGGGCTTTCACTTGTGGTTTTTTCACAATAGAACATGAGGCTTTTCTTTCCAGTATCTTAATCTGAAAGCTCATATGAGGTCTGTCCACCACGGGTCACCCTGCGGTGTTTTAAATATTAGTACTTTAAGTTCTAGCATCATGGCATCATGAAAAGTACAACAAATGGTAGGAGATGAATGTCTATCTAGACAACAAGTTTTGCAGTACTGGGATGCAGAGAAACAGAGTGGTTTGCCATGTACAGACAGCTACTGAGGAAGGAACCACAACCAGGGCTTATGTCCAAATGCTGGTTCCTCTCCTGCCAAGACACTTAACGAAGGTAAAACCTTTCGTACAAGCTGGAAGAGACAAAGCTAGGCATTGAGGGAAGACATACGAGCAGCACATGTTTACTGTGAATTATCTTACCTAAAAAATGCATGCTCCTACAGTATGAAGACAGAGTACACTAAAGTGTTTGCCCAGTCTGCCTTCAGCAGATGAGCTTCATTTACCCTGGCCTGTGGGCATATATCAGTACGTGAAGAATGAGTTGTTAGCAATCACTCATGCCTGGGACTCTGTGAAGACCAGCACAAAGATGACACTACAGCAGACATGGTGTTACCTGTTCTATAGGTTAATCTGAGCTAGTGAACAGGACAGAACATCAAGCCACAGAGCATGTGTCATACATGAGGGGATGTGAGTCCAGCCAGTACTCAGCCGTCGCTGTCTTGCTCTCAAGTGCTGCTGTGACTGAAATACAAGCAACTGGTTTAGAGGGCAGGCATTGCCTTGACTTGCCAACGGTACTCACTGAGCACTTGCCTCCTCTGTGCCCATCTAAGTCTACTCCCCTCTTTTCATAATTCAGAAGCCAGGCTTAGAGCCCATGTCATATGGGTATGAGTTCCTAATACCAAACAAAAACTTCCATTTTCAAACAGGATCATGATTACAGAGGTTAAGAGTTCAACATAATTTTTTTTTTACTGTGATAAAAATACAACTAAATGTTCAGCAATTCAACCATTTCCACATGTATAATTCAGTAGCAT
Organism: Elephantulus edwardii; assembly: GCF_000299155.1. Classification (NCBI taxonomy): domain Eukaryota; kingdom Metazoa; phylum Chordata; class Mammalia; order Macroscelidea; family Macroscelididae; genus Elephantulus; species Elephantulus edwardii. Next base: position 2,907,383 of record NW_006399988.1, read on the forward strand.
TGATTATGTCCTTCTTGAGCAGTTTTTATCACTATCCGTTTCCAAATGTTTCCTCCCACCATTAACATGAACACTGATTTGCCCCTAAGCAAAACTTCTCCTTTACCTCTGGAAAAGTCTAGTTCTGTTTGGTTTCTAGATATTTGCTTTTTTTCACAAGTGTGACCAAATAGAGTTCATTTTTTCTGAGCTAGTTGAACAGGATAGAACATCAAGCTACACAGTGTATGTCACAAATGACTTATTTGCTTGGCATAATGATTTCAAAGGTCAAATTGCATTTTGCATCTCCACCATGGGCGAGCACTGTGGCTGGCCTCAGTCTGAGCTGCTGTGAACACTGTTGTGAGCCTTGTGGAAGAGGTTTCTGTTTGCAGTCCATTTTATGATTGCTGCTTTTGGGAACAGACTTCCATGTATAATGGCAGGGCAGCAATGCACACCACAGATACTGCTATGACCCACCAGTCTGTACACATCCACTTCTGCTCTGTCCAGCGTCTCCTCACAAGGGGGTTCATGGCTATGAGCAAAAGTGTTGCTTCATTAAGCTGGGATGACTGAGTGGAAAAAATTATTTTAATTCTCCCACAAATCATAGCAGACTCTGTTCTAAGGAGTGAACTTTTGAGGAGAAAAAAGGAAGGAGAAGAAGAGAAAAATTTTAAACCCATAGAAAAATTACCAATTTTTTTTTTACACTAGGAATTTGGCCACTGTTTTCTCCAACCTTTCCCATGGTCATATAACTATGTTCTGGGTAATAAGATGTAAGTGAAAGTATTTGTGCATCTTCCACAGAATGGTCTTCCTTATTTGTTTGGGGTTTTTTCCCCCCTTCTTTTTCTTTTTTATTTACTCATTGTTGCACATTTTCACCCATCTTGCTCTCCCCCCCCCACAGTGTACTCATTGTTCCAGATTGTTCTCATACATATAATGCATAATAATATACTCCTTTCAGACAGTTCTTCTCATCTGTTCTAATGCAGAGGATAGATAATGAACATTGCATTAGGGAAGAGTCTTTCAAAGAAAACATTTCTTTCCTTCTATCCTACTTCTGAGTGGGATGAAGATGTGATGGCTGAAACATGAACACCATGAAGTCAAGGTCATGATTAGGATGACAGAACCACATGTTGTTGTTGCTGTTAAGTGTTGTTCCATACAGATCTGAACCCTGTCCTATCCTGTGCCATCCTCACAATGTCTGTCACATTTGAACCAGCTGCTGTAGTTGCTGTGCCAATACATATGGTTTGTTCTCTTTCAACAACCCTCATCTTTCTAACCATGTTGTTCCTTTCCAAGAAATAACCTCTCCTAACAACATGCCCAAAGTAAGTGAGATGAAGCTTTATAATCTTTTCCTCCAACGCACACTATGGCTGTACCCTCTCCAAGACATATGTTTGTTCTTTTGGAATTCCATGGACTATTCGGTACTCTTCTCCAGCACCACAGCTCAAAGGCATCAATTCTTCTTCTCCCATCTTTAGTCACTGTCCACTTCATAGATGCATAGTAAGTGACTGAAAATACTATGACCTGAAGTAGATGTACCTTAGTCCTCTAACTGATATCATTACACTGATATCATTCGAGAGATCCCTGACTGCAGATTTTCCCAATGTCTCCTGATCTCCTAACTGCTAGTACTAACGGTATTGATTATGAATCCAAGTAAGATGAAGATATTGATGGTTTCCATTTTCTCCATTTATCATGATGTTGCTTATCGGTCCAGTGGTGAGAGTTTTTGTTTTCTTAATATTAAGACGCAATCCATATCAAAAGCTATATTCTCTGATTTTCTGCAGCAAGCGCTTCAAGTCCTCTTCACTCTCAGCTAGCAAGTTTCCGTTATCTGTTTAACGTAGGTCATCAATGTGTCTTCTCTGATGTTACATTCTTCTTGATAGAGTCCAATTTCTTGAATATTTTGCACAGTATAAAGCCTGTATGAAGAAAGGATACAACCCTGGCCCCCACTTTTCTTAATTTTAAATCTTGTAATGTTTCCTTGTTCTGTTTGTACAACAGTCTCTTGGTCTAGGTATAAGTTTCACTTAAGCACAATTAAGTACTGTGCGATTCCCATTCTTCTCAATGTTAGCCATAATTCATTAAGATCAATACAGTCAAATACCTTGGCAGAGTCAGTAAAGCACAAAGGGGATTCAGCCAGGATCCAGCTGATGTCAGCAATAATATCTATCTCTGGTGTCACAGCCTATTCCAAATGCAGCATGAACTTCTGGCAGTTCTCTGTACTCTTCTAGCTGGGTTTGAATGATCTTCAGCAAAATTTTGCTTGTATTTGATATAAGAGATAGTTCAATAATCCTCACATTCTATTGGATCACATTTCTTGGGAATGGGAACAAATGAGAATTTCTTCCAATCAGTCAGCCAAATTTCCTAGAACAGACTGGTAAGTGCATCCAGGGCTACATCTATTAGCTGAAGCATGCCAGTTGAATTCCATCAATTCCTGAGGCCCTGTTTTCTGCCTTCAGTGCAGTTTGAACGTCTTCCCTCATTACCACTGGTTCTTGATTATATGATACTTCCTGAAATTTTTCAGCATCAACTTTTTTTTTTCGTACAGTTTCCCCATGTATTCCTTCTATCTTCTTTTGATGCTTCCTGGATCATTCAAGATTTTGTCCATAGCATCTTCAATATTACAACTTGAAGATTAAATTTGTTTTTCAATTCAGCTTCAGAAATGATGAGTGAGTTCTTCCATTTTTAGTCTCCAATTCCACCTCCCTGCACTTTCCATTATAACACTTTGTTTTGTCTTCTTGAGCTGCCCTTTGGAATCTTCTGTCTAGCTCTTTTACTTTGGCATCTTTATCTTTTGTTTTGGCTTCTCTAAGTTCTAGTGCAATTTTCAGAGTCTCTTCTGATATCCAGGGTTATGGTGTGTGTTTTTTTCTTTTTTCTCTGTCTTTGTATTGCTTTTTTGCTATCTTCATGGATGATATTCTTGATGTCATTCATTCACAATTCATTTGGTCTTTGATCACTGGTGTTCAATGCTTCAAATCTATACTTTTAAAAAATGTTCTCAATGGTATACTCAGAAGCAAAATATATACTTAGCGGTTTTATTTTTTAAAAAAATGAAACACACCCAGAGAGAAGCACTGTATTTTCTCCCTCTTCTTTTATCAAATATACAGTAAATCCCTGGAAAAGTAGTGTTTACATCAGCACAGATCCTCGTTCCCAAGAGCATGCATCAGAATTAACTGTGATGGTTATAAAAAATATTTCTGTATGCATCGGAGAGTTGGACAATGAATAGGGATGATAGAAAGAGAATTGATGCCTTTGGGTTGTGGTGCTGGAGAAGAGTGTTTAATACACCATGGACTGCTAGGAGAACAAAGTTTGTTCTGGAGAGGGTAAAGCCAGAATATTTCCTGAAGTCTAGGATTCTGAAGCTTCATCTGACATACTTTGGGGATGTTGCAAGGAGGTACTGGTCCTAGGAGAAGGACATCATGTTTGGGAGAGTGGAGGATACGGTGCAAGAGAGGAAGACCCTCGATGAGATGGATCAAGTCTGTGAGTGGAGCAGTGGGAATGAATGTGTTTGAGACAGCGAGTTTGGCACAGGATAGAATGGTGTTTAGGGCTCCTGTACATAGATAGGGTGGCTATGAATCGCAAATGACGATGGCACATAACAACAACAACATCACTTGTCAGCTGTCCCTGAGTCAGTTCTGACCAGCAAGGACGCTGTGCACAGCAAAGGTGTTACCTGGTCCTGCCTCTCCTTCATGACCATATATGCTCAGGTCCACAGTGGCAGCCAAAGGCACTCTGCATGCTGCTGCTCGGAAGTTCATGTCCAATCACCACCTTGGACAACACTCTGCTGGAATTTGCAGAGTTTTCAACAGCTGGAGTTTTGAGTTAAGTTGATTTCTAAGGCTTTTTTTTTACTTGGTCTTTCTTAAGATGGAAACTCCACTAAAATCTACAACTATGGGCAAGCCTGTTGGTATTAAATACCAATAAATAATAGTATCACAGCTTCCAGCATCACAGCAATATGGCAGCCACAACAAGGCTTTGGGTGGTGGCTTCTGTCACTATTCACTATTATATTCAACAGTCTACAGTAACCAACATTCAATAGGCATTTTAAATTTTGAAGCAGCTCTTTTCAATAACACTTCATCCTCAACTCCGGGTGTGACAGCACTTTGCTCAGTGACCAAAGAACATATGAAATTTTGGCCTTGATTGATCCCTCAAAGGCAGAAGAAAATACAACATTCTACACTCCTGGGCCTTCACAAGAAAAAGTCTGATAACTCAATTACAAAATGGGCAAAAGACATGGAAAGAATTTTTACAGAGAAAGATATTCAAATTGCCAACAGACATATGAAGAATTGCCCCAAATCACTGGAAATAAGAGAGATGCAAATCAAAACCACAATGAGATACCATCTCATTCCAGTAACAGTGGCCAAGTGTAACAGGACAGCAAGTAATAAATGTTGGAGAGGATGTAGTAAGATAGGAACACTTTTACATTGTTGGTGGGATTGTACAATGGTGCAACCACTCTAGAAGGCAGTTTGGCGCTTGCTCAAAAAGCTGAAAATAGAAATTCCATATGACCTAGCTATTCCATTGCTTGGAATATACCCCAAGAAAATGTGAACTGATGCTCAAACAGAGACTAGTACACCAATGTTTATAGCAGTGTTATTCACCATTGTAAGAACATAGAAACAGCCCAGATGTCCAACTACAAAGGAATGGATTGAGACGTTGTGGGACATTTATACAATGGAATACTATGCAGCACACAGGAGCAATGATTTTGTAAATTACTTACCTAACTTGAGAGGGACTAGAGAGCATTATGCTGAGTGAACTAACTCAGTTCCACAGGGACAAATACTGTATAAAACCATTATTATAGAAGGAGTATGAGGATCTAGGGCAGGAGGGAGGGTGGAAATAGAGGGGTGAGTATAGAGGGTAGGGTGTTAATCACAGGGCTGCACAATTAAATGGGTGGGTATGGTAAAGGAAATGGGAAAGATCTTTTATGAAAAATAATGTATTCAAACTTTGTAAATAAATCAAAGTAATATAATTTTTAAAAAAAATTTAGAAAAGGACTGAAGGTCACCAACCAGCAGGTGGCTCAAGTCAACACCAAAGCAATAGACATAGCTGTTGCCTTAATGTCCTAAGGACATCATTACAAAAGACCACAAACAGGGCAGCTTACATAAACAGGAATTTACTCTCTCACAGTTCTGGAGGCTCCAAGTCCATCAAGACCATGGCTAGGGAAGCTCTGTGGCTTGTATGCAATGCTTGGTTTTCCATAAGCCAGGCTGGACTTTGGGTGACAGGGCTGGCTTTCCAAAGGCTGAGGACAGTGGTATCCTGAGGGGCAACTACAACACACACAGCTCTACAGGGAAGATCAATCACAAGCACAGATCCAGCTCCACAGAACTCGTGTTAGCTCCCTTTTCAGAAGCACGTCACCAAGACTTTTATGCAGGCAACTCCTGGGTACAATGTGAACCCCTCAACCTTGCAATAGTGGTGCATTAACCATCTCTACCACAAGAAACATGAGCTTTGTGGTTACATGACAGCTTTTCCACTGCCTGTCACTCTGTGTTTCTTCTATAAGAACACACATTCCAGTTACATCTATTAACTGAGAATACATTCAAATAAGAATCAGGCAGAAACTCAGGAAAACAGATGCTTCTGACCTTGCTGTGAAACAAACAGTGGCAATACATATGCCTGGCAATATCCAATGTCCACTCATTCTTCCCAGTCTCAGTGGTGTCCACAGAGAACTGAATGGCGTGCAAACACTGCAAATCAATTTATCTAGACCAGAGCCACTGTTGGGCACATGATGCAATCTATACTTGTGTCATGGAGCATTCACTGAAGCAGGTATAGTGGGGGACCCAAACTCCCTATTCCCTTTTCTTTTTTCTTTCATTTTTTTAAAATTAATTGTAATGAAAGTTTACAGAGACTTGGATTTCCATTAATTCACTGTTGCACTTTTCTCCCTGCTCAACCTCCCCACCCCTAGTTCACGTTTCTCTTTAAAAAGTAAAAGAAAATTTTTTTCAGTGTTATACAGTCCCTCCCCCTAAGTCCACTCCACTACACAGCCTTTGTTCTAGACGAGTCTGTCATGACAATAATACCTTATCATATATCCTTTTTAAACAGTTCTCTCCCTCATCTGTTTCAATGCAGTATACATAATTTATACAATCTTTCTCAGTCTCCCACAAACCCTGACGTCAGTCTCGTTTTACAACAGTGGTACTATGTAGTATTTGTCTTTTTGTGACTGAGATACTTCACTCAGCATAATGTCCTCCAAGGTCACCCATTTTGTGTAATATTTCATGAGTTCCTTGTTTTTCAATGCAGCATAGTATTCCATTGTGTGAATATACCACAGCTTCTCTAGCCATTCATTTGTTGATGGGCACCTAGGTTGTTTCTGACTCTTTGTTATTGTAAACAAAGCCACGATAAACATGGGTGTGCATAAATCTGCTTGGGTGGCACTTATGGTTTCTTTGGGGTATATTCCCACAAGTAGAACTGCTGGGTCAAATGGTATTTCTATTTCCAACTTTTTGAGAAAGCACCATACTGCCTTCCAAGGTGATTACACCATTTTTTAAACCCCCACCAATAGTAAATAAGGGTTCCAGTTTCTCTGAAACCTCACCAGCATTTGCTGTTTGCTTTTCTGTTAAACGTAGCTATTCTTACTGGGGTGAGATGGTATCTCATAGTTCTCAGCCCATCAATTGATTTTTGACAAGGAGATGAAATCAATTAAATGGGGAAACAACAGCCTTTTTAACAAATGGTGTTGGTGAAATTGGAAAACTATCTGTAGAAAATTCAAGCAAGATCCACACCTCACTCCATACACAAAAACCAACTCAAAGTGGATCATGGACCTAGCACTAAAACCAAGGACTATAAACTTCATTAAATAAAAAAAGCTTGGGAGAACTCTAGAAGTCCTAATCCACAAAATAAACACTCTTCCAAGCATTTTGAAAAATCTACAACCAGGAAAGGATAAAATAGATGAATGGAACCTTCTAAGAATCAACTCTCTTTGCACATACAAAACTTCTCCAACAGGGTAAAAAGGAAAGCCACAGACTGGGGAAAAAACATTTGGTAATTAAAATTTATAAAATACTCAAGCACCACAAGATAAAGGTAAACAACCCAGTTAAAAATAGGCATAAGATATGAACAGACATTTCACCAAAGAAGACATTCAGATGGTAAACAAACACATGAAGAAATGTTCAAAATCTTTAGCTCTAAGAGAGATGCAAACCCCTATTCCCTTTTCTATGTCCTTCTGATTTATTCTGGTTTCTGTGGTTCATAGCTGGGGTGGGGGGTCTCCTCAGAGTAAGTGCAGTCCTTGCCAAGCAATGTTCCTCTGAATCACCTTTTGGGTTATAGGTTACAATTTCACATGCAAGTGCCAGAGTTCTTGCTTAGGTTCCCAGGAAAGTGGGAGTTGCAAAGCGAATGGCAAGCAGAAAGCTAGGATCTCCCATCTTATCCCCAGGTAGTGGCTTTTGTTCCCTGGACAATTAAGTCACTGTTTGCTCTGTGTGTTTGTGTACTGAGCACACAATACCTCCTATTCTCAGAAACTAAAGAAAAGTCATTGGCAAGAGGTATCCAAATTTTCCTTAAAGAACGACAAAGCCCAACCTGAAATTCAAGTGCTAAACATTCAAAAACAAACAAAAGGCTTGTGTTCCAGCACAGCTCACTGAAACCAGGGGCCTTTCCAGCAACTTCCACCCTGGGAGCACTCATCGACTTACTCTGCTCTTATCAGTTCCATGAGGGGGTATTTCACCCTAGGAGCAAAGGCAATGAGTTGTGCATAGGACACACACAAAGAAAGTCACTGAGACTTAACCCTCATACCCCACGTTAGGCCTGAGGGCAAGAAATATGAAGAATTAGACATTTGGGTATAAGAAATTCAATATCTGGAATAAAATTGCTGCCATGCATTCTGCCTTCCTCACATAAGGATCTGGGGATGAAATCCGTAAGAAAAGGTAACTCAGTTAAGCAGGCTTTCACTCTAGGCACAGAGTTCTCTGCTTGCAGATGCAACAGAAACACCAATCCTTCAAGATGAAACCTGCTCAATCTGTAATGTACAACTCACTCTGGATTTGTCTATAAAAAGGGTAAAGTCAGTGGAAACCACGACTCAAATGGAGGGTAAGATTCTTGCAATTAAAGCAAAGAATCTGACAACAGAAAAAGATACAGAGCAGATGTACACCCAACGAATTTTGAGATGCAGTGTAAATTAAATTTGTTCTTCCAATGTAAGACCCTTTTGCTGGCTGCCACATTGTAGTATCTCAGTGTTGATAACTACATGAGGTTAGAATAGCAAAAGAGTGTCTATGAAATAGAGGGGCCGGGGTAGAGTAAGATGAATTGTCCCATGTAGCCATAAGGGAAATGAGGTCAGTAGAGTAAGATGAATTGTCCCATGTAGCCATAAGGGAAATGAGGTCAAGAATCTGAGAGATCTAATTGGCAATGTTTGTACCTTCTTTTTTCAAGACTGCAACTGACAAAAATGTGCCCCTTATCATAAAATGACAAAAAGGAAGAGAGCCAAGAATCTCACTTACACCGTGCCCAACATTGGAAGTGCAATGCAAACTTGAAGATAAGGAGTGTAAGAATCCTAAGTGTGAAAAGCAAACTGCTTTTATTTCTTATGTTTTCCAAACCTGTAAAGACCCAAAAATAGAGGCATCATATGCAGAGATGTAGAATTAGTACTTTGGGGAATTTCCTTAAGCCAATGAAAAATATTGAACTTTGATAAATGTCAATAGTTGTAGAGGGGAGTTCATAGGGTTGCTGTGAGTCGTGCTCGACTTGAAAGCAATCAACAACAACAACAATGAAAAATATTAAGCTTCATTTGCTGTACTTTGCAGCCAAAGCTGTCTTCTGAAGTCATAAGAACACAGCTGGGGGGGGGGGAGGCTCTCACACTCGCATTGACAGCTTTCTGACACATTTCCATAAACCACCATTCAAGGAAGTGAGGCCATGAGATAAAGGGAGTGGAAGGCTTCTTGGAGGAAGAAGCCCCTGCGACATGTGACTTCTTCAGTTCTGGAGACTTCTCCTCAAATGAGCCTGGCCAGCCTATTTCCAGCAGCCACGACTGGGTAATCAGTCTCTGAGTCAGAGATTCCAGTGTCTAAATTATCTACTGTTGTTGCTGTTAGGTGCCATCAAATCAAGTGCAATCACAGTGACAGATCTGAATCCTCTCCGGTGCTGTGATGTCCTCTGCCATACTGAAGTCCATTGCTGCAGTCACTGTGTCAATCAACTTGGTTGGGAGTCATCCTTTCCTTTCTCATCCCTCCACCCTTCCAAACATAATATCCCTCTCTAAGGAATAATTTCCCGTAGCACCAAGTCCAACAAAATATGTGAGATGAAGCTTTATCATCTTTGCCTCCAAGGAGTGCACTCTGGCTGCATTCTCTCCAAGACTTACTTGTTTGTTCCATGGGATCTTTGGCACCCTTCTTCACCACCACAGTTCAAAGGCATCCCTTCTTCTTCTGTCTTACTCACTGTCTAGCTCTCAGAAACATAGCAGGTGATTAAAAGAGCACGGCCTGAATAAGGCACACAACATTTTTTAAACTGGCATCATTGCTCTCAATAATTTGGAGAGGTCCCTTACAACTGTACTGATTATGGATCTAAGCAAGATAAAGTGAATTTCAATTTTTTTCCATCTATCATGATGCTATTGGTCCAGTGGTGATTTTTGTTTTCTTGACATTGAGATTAAATCCATATTGAAGGCTGCAGTGTTTAACCTTCTGCTGTAAGTACTTGAAGTCCTCTTCACTTTCAGCAGGCAAAGTTGAGTCATCCATATAACAAACATTACTGATGAGTATTCTTACAATCCTGATGCCACATTCTGCTTCAAAGAGTTCAGCTTCTTAAATAATTTGCTCAGCCTACAGGTTCAATAGTATGGAGAAAGGATACAACCCTGATGCACACCTTTCCTAGGTTTCACATAAGCACAATCAAGTGTTTGAAGATTTCCATTTTTCTCAATGGTAGCCATAATCTGTTATCATCCACACAGTCAAATGCCTTTGTATAGTCAATAAAGCATAAATAAATATTCCTCAGGCATGGCATCCACTTCCTAAACAACATGCGTCTAGAAACTCTATTGTTGTTGCTGATTGCCTTCGAGTCAAGCACAACTCATAGCGACCCCATGAACAAAAGGCTTGAAGGCCCTCTACAACTATCGACATCTATCAAAGCTCATAGAGTTTCCAGAGGCATGTTATTTAGGAAGTGGATGCCACTCCTGCTTCTAAGGAAACTGATAAATGACGATGTTATTGAAATGCTTCAGGCCTTTTGTTCATAGGGTCTTTAGGAGTTGTGCAACAGCAATCAACAACAACCTTGCTTCCAGCCATGATCCACATCCCTCAACTTTGCATACATCTGCTCTGCCAATAGAAAGAGTACATTTTAATGGCATAACTAATTTTGGAAGGAATTCTGTATTTCATAGGGTTACATAAATGTACCCTAATAAAGTATGAATGCAAATTCTGAAACACTTCTCTTTGTGCTAGAAATACTACTCTACATCAGATTTCCTGCCAGTTTGTTATCTGACCATTTCCCCACAGAACAAAGATGGGCTCTTGTCTTCTTGATTGGAAAGATGTCTCAGGAGGAACACCATACCACATCAAGCTGAAATCCCCTGAGTGCCAGCAGTCCAGGGATCTAATCAGAGATAAAAAGAGGGATGGCCTCCCAGGACTAGACCTGTGCTCACTACTCCTTCTCTGTGAGAACCCAACCAACATGACTCTCCAGTTCTTATTCTCCTCTTGGTCTGAAAATAACTCTATGAAAACGTTATGAATCATAATCTATTAGCCAGATTATGATTTAGGCTACTTTATGTGGCCATCACTACTTACATAATGCATTCTCCCCACTTTATTTCAGATACTTAAAACAATCTGAGTTTTTCTTCTAAGATTTCTTTATCAATAACTGTTATCTCCCTCTAGCTTTTCTTCTCAATTGGAAATTTTGTAACACTGTTTCAAGTTTTATCTTTGGGCCCTAAACTAGGACACACATTTATATACACCTAGAATCAAGACTATCTACCTTTCTCCTACAGAGAACCTGACAGATTCACATTGTAATGTTTCTATTAGCAACAAGATGAATTACACACATTACACTATCAGGGGTCCTTTCACAGTTTTAAAAATCAAGAGTAAATTGATAATGGACTTTCAACCCACAAAGGCGGCCTCTTTCTCACATTCCATGATTAACCAGCTCCCCTTTTGTTCAGAATCAGGTTCTATGTGGCAGCTGCCCTCAATGCTGCTGCCACTTCTGAAGACATGAAACGATTAGTAATACTGATAACACATTTATCAGGCCTTCTGCTTGTAGCAGCATGCATTCTCCACAAGTAAGTGTCGAATTGTGAAGTCTCGTATCACAAGGCCTTACTGTGGCTAAGAGATGTGTGCTACGTTTCTAAAAAAAACACTCCCAGCTCTCTCTCTGCTTTTATCCTTACTCATTACTATCAAAGTCATAGCCTCCCAGGTGCACGCACATGATTTAAAAATACTGCACTCCTATAAAGATATAAAAATAATTTTCTATATTTTAGCCCCTTTAAATTATTAAATTAATAATAATAGCAATATGTGCACACTATTGCCATATTGTACATAATCCCATGCACAAGCCTGTGTGTGGATGTGACATCTATCAATTATGCTTGCACCTTTCAACAACAAGCTCATTTTATTAGTCAGCTCTTCTTCAGAAATCCAAAGGTCTTTACTGATTCCACACAAAAATTTTTTATTCGAAGTGCCAACAACACCCGTATTTTCCAGACTTCAAAGCCAGCCCCTGCTGAGCAGTAAGTTACTGAGAGGAGGGTCACACATGACTCCTGACCCCCAGGCACAGGGCTCAGTCTCGTGTGATAATTATTCTCCACATTACATCACCTGAGAAACTGCCACATTCCCATGAAACCATCATACTAGACAAAAATCTGTCATGTTCCCCAGAAACCAGCATGCCTGTCTGTAATTTGCTGTTCTGTGGAAGGCCAGGACTCACTGAGGGTGCCAAGGAAGATGGTGCTCTACTATCACCAGTGCCCACACACAATAGATGATCCTGGAGGAAAAGGGCAGGAGAAACAAGCATTAAACTCATTTTTTAAAGTTAGGTTTACTAGTCTGGTGGAGACTAGAAGATTCCCTAAAACACCTTTCAGACAAGGAGCTGAACCCAATTATGGAGACCACCTTTCAGCCAAATGGCCCACAAAATGAACAACAGCAACTGTAAATAATCATCTATCTGAGACCAACTAGTCAATATAAACCAAAAAAAAGCAATGATGGAAATGTCCAGAAGGACAGAGAAACTAAGTGATAGGGAACTGAACAATAGGTATGTTGTTATTATGTGTGGTTGAGTTGCCTGTGACTCATAGTGCCCTAAGTACAACAGCTCTGAAGCCTGCCCTGTCCTGAGCCAGCCTCACTGACTCTGGCACAACTACCCCATTACCCCAGTTACTGTATCAATCCATCTCATCTGAGGTTTTTCTCTTCTGTGCTGTCCCTACACCCTTCCAAGCATGATGTCCTTCTCCAAGGAACAGTCCCTCCTGGCCATGTGCCCAAAGTATGTGAGATGGAGCTTCAAAATCTTAGCCTCCAAGGAGAAACTTAGATTTCACCCTGTTTGTTTCCTTAGCAGTCCATAGTTTGCTCAAGACTCTTCTCTAGCACAACTCAAAGACATCTATTCCTCTTCTATCATTCTTAATCACTGTCAAGCTATCCGATGTATAGCAACTAATTGAGAAGAGCATGGACTGCTCTAGTCTCTAGACCGTCATCATTGTTTTACAGTACCAGGAAGAAGTTTTTCCAGTACAATTTGTCTTTTGATTTCCTGACTGATGGTGCCAAGAGTGTTGACTGTGGAACTGAGCAAAGCTGTCTGTAACTGTTAACAATCCCAATCTCTTCTCCATCTATGATGGTACTGCCAATTGGCCCAGTGTTAAGAATCTTTGTTTTCTTGATGTTGAGCTTCAATCCATATTGAAAATTACAGTCCTTGACCTTCTGAAGCAAGTGCTCCAGGTCCTCCTCACTTTTAGCAAGCAAGGTATGTTATTTGCATAACATAGGTTGTTGATGAGTCTTCTTCCAATCCTGATGCCACATCCTTCCTCATAAAGCCCTGCTTCCCAAATGATCTATTCTGCTTATAAATTTAAAAATTTAAAAGGTGTAGAGACATGATGCATCTCTGACACACACCTTTCCTGATTTTGAACCATACTTCCTGGTCCAAGTAAAGGAACAAAATGTATACCAAACCAAAAATACTCACTGCTATCAATCAGGGTGTGCTCACCTTCCACGTGGAAAGCTAAGGTTCAGTGTTCTGTCAGTGCACCTCAGGAAGGTCGCAGGTTCCTATGATGCTAACAAAATTTCAGGAAGATAAGGCCAAGCCCTCTTTTCAAAAGCCTGCTGTGGGTCACAACAGAACACTGATTCACAACCACTGCTGTGCTGTGCTGTGCTGTGCTGTGCTGTGCTGTGCTGTGCTGTGCTGTGCTGTGCCTGGGTCATCCTGAAGCAAGGTTCTCACCAGGGCAGCTAACAGCAAAGCCAGGAGGTAATAAGGATCTTCACGCAAAGCAATGAGTGGGCATCACCAGGAATGCCAAAAGCCATCTCCTACTTTAGAGGGGTCCACATCTCCATTCCATGCACTGTTCTAACTATTGGACTCCATACAATCTCTCCCTTGTTATTTACAGCCTCTGAAACCTGCTGGAGGTTCAGCTGTGAGTCAGTTCCAACTCCACGACACACACATCATTTTCAGTTGAAAGTGCTAAGAAGACATCTGATTTCTTTCTCACTGATCAGTGGCCTTTGTTCAAGCTGTGGCAAGCTCCCCATGTGTTGCTCATGGCAAAGGGCCACAGTCATCTTGCTGGGATGCTGCAGATGGGGTACTGATGGGCCAAGATCACGCACTACTCAGCGTGGCCACAGGGAGACTCAGTGACATCAAGTAATACCAGACAAATCATCTATGCTACTCAGCTTCCCCAGGCAGGTGAGAAAATATGTTCTTGGGTGGCCCAATAAGCAGTCACCACTCTGGGCTCTTCTTCATCAATTGTGACAAAACCCAACACTGACCACAGTCAAGATGAGAGAAAGCGTGCACAGTCTGCTGCAGTCAACTTGATGGCACATAGCAACAACAACAACAACAGTGCTTTGTAGTGCTTTAACATTTGGAGCTTAAAGGTTGCTTTTTGGGGAAAGAAGGATTGTCTTTGCTGTTTTGCATGTTCCTACTGTTTCCTAAGAAAGATAACTGGATGACTGCAACTCGTCCGTTCCCACCTCCTCCCCTTGTCAGAGAGAAAAGGCAAACAAAGCAGAGAGGAAGTTGGAAAGATGCACTGCCTTAGAAGGTCAAGGGCAGGCTTAGTTCTAACCTAACTGCCTCCTGATGCAATGTCTGAGAACATGTTCTGCTACAGAAATGCCTCAACGGAGGAGGAAGAAGAACTGAAGCTTCTTGAAGCACAAAATTAAAAACAAGGAAAGCTCTGGTAAGAAATAGGGATGTTAAAATTCCTGCCAGTGAGACTGACCATGAGCATACCATGACGGCAAGGGCCCCGTGCTCATCTGGACAGCCTCCCTCGGCCTCTTGGTCACTGGCTCTGAAAGGCCCATCATCCTGTTCTCCCTGGCTGCACAAGTCAAGTTCACTGGCTCACAGAACCTTCTTCCCAGACACCCCTCTCTGTCTATCATCTATCTATCTATCATCTATCATCTAACTAGCTAGCTAGCTTTGGTGACCCAGTTGAGTAGGTAAGGACCTGACCTGCCAATCCAAAAAGCAGAAGGTGGAATCAATCAGTTGCTCATCAAGAAAAAGATGGAGAATCTATTCTATTCCTCTGAAAACCCACTGGGAGTTCTGATTTGATGGTAAAGAGGTGAGTTAATCAATCTCTCTCTCCCCCCTCCCTCTCTTATCAAGTTAGATGCATAGCTGACCCTCCAATGGATTTCACAGGCTGTAACTCAGAGGAAGAGATTTCCCATCTATCTCATGAGCAGCAACTGGTGGATTCCAGAATGGCCTGGACTCTGGATGAGCAATAGAACTCCTCACAAACCTCCTCAGGCTCCTAGCTGATGTCATTAAAACACTGGGAATTGCTGCAGAGAATTTGTTATCAGCAGGTTTCTATCAAAGATTTAAAGAATTGGCTGGAGTCCCTCTGCAGTTAGAACAGTTAGCATGCTGGACTGCTAACCAAAAGGCTGGCAGTTCAAGGCCACCTCAGAAGAAAGGCCTAGAACACTACACTGAAAAGTCAGCCACTGAGAATCCTGAGGATCAGGGTTTTACCTGGATAAACACAAGCTTGCCATGAGTTGCAGCCAACTTGATGGCAACTAGGTGTTAATTCTTAAAAAAAGCTAGCTGGGCTGGTCTAAAAGGGACTGTCGCAATTCCTGGGACTACCAATAATTCTTTGAGCCTGGAACTAAACTCAGTCCTATGGCTCAACTTTCAGTTAAACATGGGATGGGATTTTACAGTGGACAATATCACCTGGAAGACATTCACTACTTAGATCAATCATACAAGACCCAAAGGGTAGAATTTGTCCAGGGAGAAAGCTCAGGAGGCAGAAAGCAACAGGAAAGTAGGGTGGTTGAAAACAAGACCACAGAAAGAAAGTAGGGCAAGGGTGTTGTTGGAATTTGACAACTGTAATTAATGCCATAAAACAAAATCTCTGTCCTGTCCAACTTTTACTTATAGTTTTGTTTTTTTTAAAAAAAAAAAGCAAGAGAGAAAGGGAAGGAAGTAGGACAGGACAGAACTGGCTGAAGGGGAAGCAGCATTTACTTCTAGTCCCTCCACAGTGGGTGAGCTCTGCTCATTCGGGTCCAGGCTGCCCTTGAGAGACAGCAGTGGATGGCTGATAAGGGCTGTGAATGAATGAATCACTAAAGAGGGTTTCATGTCGGGAGTGTTTACGTGTGCCCTGTCCTCCTGACTTTCATCATTATGTCCAGGGAAGGAGATTTGTTTCTTTCAACTCAATTTTGTAGATGAAGACAAAAGTTTATTGGCAGGCATTACATTTTTAGCTTTTAATTGTTACTTCTAGAATTCCATATTATTCATATATAATAATATGTCATAGGATTTATTGTTGCCACTAACATACAACCATTAAGTTAAATTTATTAGAAAGCTCCAGTAGCATACTGGTAAGGCTGCATTGGCAACCCAGAGGTACAAGATTAAAATCCACCAGCTGCTCCACGGCAGAATGATGGGCAATCTCCTGTGCAGTCAATTGCAGCAGCAAACCTGGTGGAGGGTCAGTTCTGACTAGACGGTACCCAACTGAACTAAAATAAAAATACCTTGAGGCATTGAAGAAGATGGGAAGGACTTCTAAAACTCTAGTCAACTATTGAGAGCCCCTCCAAAAACAGTCCTTTTGTCATCAACAACTGTATTCAATAAATAACGAGCTTTGTCTTACATAAAAGAGATTTAAACTTTTTAAAAAGGAGCTCCGGAGGCACCATCCATGCAGAGCTGTGCTGCTAATCCAAAAGAAGCACCTCTCTGGCAGGTCAGATTCCCCAGTGCCTGATAAGACAACAGAAGCAAGAGCTCCACTCAAGCAACCGACAAGCTTCCAAAGCCGGACTGGGCAGCTCTGAGCCAGTTCCGACTTGATGGAGATTTGTTGTTGTGTATTGTCATGTAGGAACTGACCCATAGCTGCCCCTCCAGTGGGTTTTAGAGGCAGTAAATCACATAGGAGACTGCCTATTTTTCTCCTGAAGAGCAGTGGTAGATGTGAACTGGCATGTTTGCCCTGACAGTGTAATTCCTTACCACTAGGCCACCAGAGCTCCCTTGGTAGAGATTTTCTGACAGCAGAATAAAATGTCAAGATGGAACTCCTCAGTTACTCTTTACAGATCAAGCAGCTTAGATGGGTGATGACGGCACAGCAACGGACGCATGTTTATGAGTGATCACAAGGACAGCACGGGACAGCACAGAGTAAGTGTTCTGCCCTGCCCAAAACACATCAGAGCCAGCTTGCCACGACACCTCCACAGACAAAAAAGCCCAGGCAGAAAATATGGGGAGCATTAAACAAATGGTCTTTGCTGAGTTCCTGGCCAAGTTGGCCAGAGAGAACTCAGATGCCAAAAACAATGCCAACAACAAGAATTTCTCTAAGTGTTTTTTTCTCTGTGTGTTAGCCAAAGAGAAATGCCAGTGCTGCTCTTTTTTTCACAGTATCCTAAAGGAAATGGATTTCTGGGTGGTGCAAACAGCTAATGCACTAGGCTGCTAACTCAAAGTCTAGAGGTTCAAGTCCACCAAAAAGCACCTTGAAAGCAAAGCCTGGGCACATGCTGCACCAAAACTCAGATATGCAAAACCCTTCAAGACACTGAGAGTCTTGGGCTGGATTTGACTTGGCAGCAGTTGGCTAACACCTAAAGTGAATATGTTCAGCTATGTGCATCACAAAGTCTCCTGGATATGCTTTCCAGATGACAGCAGCTCTCCTCTCACTTTGGACCCTCCTGCCTTTCTCCCTGAGTAGTCAGGGCAGGGAGGAGAACCCTGATCACACATATGCCTGCTGTCCTGCCCCAGAGCTGCTATGCTGTGTACATGTCTCACCTACTCAAGTGCCCACCAACAGCACTGTATGTGCCCTACACTCTGTGTCCACAGGTCTTGCCAGGACTCAGCCAGGACAGCAGTGTCACCTTCCTGCAACTGGCAGCCTGAGAAGTGATCCCCTGCCCCATATGCTAGACATGGAGCATCATCTCAGCCTCCAGGTTATCCTAGTACACTAGTTCAGTTACCAGGTGCTATTCGCCATGATGCCCATCTTATTGGCAGCTGAGATTATCCTGAGGTAGGCTCTCCATCTAGATTCCAGGGCCAGATCACTATCCCCTCTGTCTGAAACAGCGTACCTACTGCAGGCTACATTTCATGTCTATCAGCACAGCAACACTGGGAGAGATCACAACGCAGGCTTCGATGCTTATCACTCTCCTCCAGGTAGGACACTGGCCACAGATCTGGTTTAGTTACAGCTCTGAGTGGATGAACGAGGTCCTGCCCCACCCTGACAGGCCAGTGCCTTCCTGGCCAGGCTGCTCTGGGAAGGGCCCAGCAGGGGCAGGCCACAAGAGTGGCACCTTCAGAGGGAATGACACCAAAATGTCCTGTAACAACATTTTGTGTGGTGTTTCAGCAGAAATTTGATTTTTAGGAATATATCCTTAGTTAAAAAAAAACAAAACATTTTTGTAAGCCATTTTGGGGGTTTTTAAAAATATAGATAAAATTTTTACTTACAAATTTACTTAAAAATTTGTATACATTCTTTTTCATGCTGGATCGTTCTAATTTCCTTTACCCATCTCTCCCTCCACCCACTAAATTGCATGATCCTATTATTAACCCCCCCTACTCCACCTACTAGAGGATCCCAAAAAAAGGTGATCCAACAGAGCATGGAAATTATCGAACAATATCATTGATATCACATGCAAGGAAGATCCTGCTGAAGGTCATCCAAAAACGACTAGAATAGCACATCAACAAAGAACTGCCTGAAGTGCAGGCTAGACTTAGAAGAGGCAGTGGTACTAGCGATATTAAAGCTAATGTCAGATGGATCTTGGCTGAAAGCAGAGAGTACCAGAGAAATGTCTATCTGTGTTTCATTGACTATGCAAAGGCATTTGACTGTGTGGATCACAACAAACTGGTTGACTTTGAGAGAAATAGGAATCCCAGAACACTTCATTGTGCTTATGTGAAACTTATACTTGAACAAGGAGGCAGTCGTCAGAATAGAGCAAGAAAACATTGCATGGTTCAAAATTGGGAAAGGTGTGCATCAAGGATGTGTCCTATCTCCATATCTTTTCAATCTATATGCAGAACAGATTATCCGGGAGGTTGGGCTCTATGAGGAGAAGTATGGTATCAGGCTTGGAGGTAGACTTATCAACAATCTGCATTATACAGATGATACGACTCTGCTTGCTGAAACTGAGGAGGACCTGAAATGCTGCAGAAGGTCAAGGATTGCAGTCTTCAATATGGATTGAAGCTCAACATCAAGAAAACAAAGATTCTCACCACTCGGCCGACTGGCAGCATCATGATAAATGGTTAAGAAATTGAGATTGTTGACAGCTTTAGTTTGCTTGGCCTCCAAGCAACACTTTTGGTATCAGCAGCCAGGAAATTAAAAGACGAATTGCACTGGGAAAATCTGCTGTCAGAGACCTCTCCAATGTACTGAGGAACAACTGGAGACTAAGGTGTGCCTGATACAGGCCATGGTCTTTGCCTTTGCTTGCTATGCTTCAGAGAGCTGTACAATGACTAGGGATCAAAGAAGGAGAGTTGATGCCTTTGAGCTTTGGTGCTGCAGAAGAGTATTGAATGTACCATGAACTGCCAAGAAAACTAACAGATTCATCCTGGAGAGGGTTAAACCAGGCTACTCCTTAGAGGCAAGGATTCTGGGGCTTTTCTGACATACTTTGGACATGTTACGAGGAGGGACCAGTCCTTGGAGAGGGACGTCATGCTTGGGAGGGTGGAGGGACAGCGCAGGAGAGAAAGACCCTCGATGAGATGGACTGATGGAATGGGCATGTTGGAGACAGTGAGATTGGCAAGGGATAGAGCAGGGTTTAGAGCTGTTGTACTGTAGGCTGTGAGTCACAAGCAACTCGACAGCACATAACAAAAACAACCCCACCTTCACCCATCCTCACCCTTCTACTCCCACCTCCCCCCTGTGGATCCTCATACAAGTTCTACAGTAATGGTCTTACATAGTATTTGTCCTTAAGAGACTGAGTTAGTTCACAGAGCATAATGCTCTCCAGTCCCTCCAAACTTAGGTAATAATTTACAAAATCATTGCTCCTGCATGCTGCATAGTATTCCATTGTGTGAATGTATCATAATTTCTCAATCCATTTGATTGTAGTTGAACATATGGGCTGTTTCTATGTTCTTGTGATGGTGAATAATGCTATGAACATTGGGTACAAGTCTCTGTGCCTCAGTTCTCATTTTTTTTTTTTTTGAGAAAATAGTAGGGCTTTATTTTCCAATAAAGAAGAACCAAAACAACAAAACAAAACAAAAAAAGCACCAACTATTGTCAAGTCACTTGGGCCCCTACCAGTACCAACAGGATCTTACAGAACTACTTCTTAGGGTTTCCAAGATAGTAACTTATGATGAAAACAAAAAACCACAGTTTTCGCTCTTGAACCTGCTCATAGATTTGAACCACCCATCTTTCAGTGAGTAACCAAGCACGCTAATCACTGTGCCACCAG
>NW_006399988.1:2939290-2963668 GCF_000299155.1 Elephantulus edwardii
GGGGGGGAAGGGTTTGTGCAGGGAGAAGGGTGCAACAATGAATGAATGGAATCCCAAAATCTCTGTAGATGTTCATGGAAATGAAAAATAAACAACCTAAATTTAAAAAAAAAAAATCCTACTGTTCGCATCACACTGTGATGGTCAGTCTCTGTGGAGCGTCAAGTACTCTCTGGTATCCTCTCTACGCAGGTGCTATCCCTCTGGCTCTTCACACTGTGCTCTCCACCTCCGCCATCTTCCTATCCACCTCAGTTCTCATTTTTAAGGGTATATCCAAGTAGTGAAATAGCTGGGTTTTATGGAATTTCTATATTCAAATTTCTGAGGAAATGCCAAAGTGCCTTCAAGAGTGGTGTACCATTTAACAATCCCACCAACAGCGTGTAAGAGTTCCTATCTTGCCACATCTTCTCCAACTTCTATTACTTGCTTTCCTGTTAAACTTGGCCACTGCTACTGGGGTAAGACAGCATCTCACTGTGGTTTTGATTTGCATCTTTCTTATTGCTAATGATTTTGAGCATTTCTTCGTGTGTCTGTTGGCCATCCGAGTATCTTTTTCTGTGAAAATTCAAAACTTTTGATATGAGACCCTTGTCTGAAATGGCATTGCCAAATGTTTTCCCCAAGTCAGTAGGTTTTCAGTAGGTTTTCTTTTCACTCTGTTGGAAAATGTTTTTGACGTGTCCAAGAATTTAGTCTTTAGAAGGTCCCATTCATCAATTTTTATCCTTTCCAGATTGTGCATTTCTGGCTATATTTGGCAGTCTCTTTATGCCTTTGACTAAATAGTCTAAAGCTTGACAAGCCTACCAAAATCAATCTACATATTCAACACAATTCCTACACATACTAAACTCATTTTCCTTGGAGATTTAAAGGGAAATTGTCAAGTTTATTTGGAGAGGAAAGAGACCTCAAATAAGCAAAGCACTTTTGAAAAACAAAAATGAAGTGGGATGCATAGCACTTCCTGTCTTCAAAACCAACTAGAAAAACAAACCAAATACAAAATCAGCATGGTACTGGTACAATGACAAGCACGTAGACCAATGGAACAGAACGGAGAACCCAGAAATAAAGCCAGCTGTGTATGGTTAACTGATATTTGACAAGGAAATAAAACCCATCAAATGGGGAAATGACAATCTCTTCCAACAAATGATGCTGGCAAAACTGAATTGCTACCTGCAAAAGCTGAAATAGCATCCACACCTCACCACCATACACAAAAATCACCTCACGGTGGATCACAGACTTGGGAGTAAAGCCAAAACTATAAAGCTCATCAGAGACAAACTGGGACCAAGCAAAGTTACTCTATGAACCTTTAATCACACTCCCTGTCCAAGCTGTCCTCATTCGATGACAGCTATGCATGTGTTCTTGTCTGCCTAGGCCACAGTGAAAGCCGAAGCTTCTGTTGCTGCTGGCATTTTCATTGTTGCAGTTTGTCAAGTTTTCTAGTGTTGTAGCTACACTGATGTGCTATGTGGTTGTTAGGTGCCATCAAGCCAATCTGGACTCATAGCAACCCTATGAACAAGAGATCTGAACTTTGTCCTCTATCTGCCATCCTCACAAAGTCTGGTATGTTCCAGTTCATTGTTATTGGTCAGTGTACCAGTTCCCTCCATACTTTCTATCATGATGCCATTTTCCAAGGACTAGACCCTTCTAACAACAAGCCCAAAGTATGTGAGACAAAGTTTCACCATCCTTGACTCTAAGCACTCTGATTGCACTTCCTTCCAGACATAGTTGTTTGCTCTTTTGATAGACTATGGGATATTTAGTCCTCTTCTTCAACACCACCACTCAAAGGCAATAATTCTTCTGTCAGCCTTATTCACTGTCCAACTTCCAGATGCACAGCAAGTAACTAAAAAGACTACAGCTTGGATCAGATGTACTGTAGTCTTTTAACTCCTATCACTGCTCTTCAGAGGTCCTTGACAACAGACTTTTCCAGTGCAAAACATCTTTTGATTTCCTGATTAGTAGTAGCATGGGTGTTGACTGTGGATCTAAGTAAAGTTAAATCCTTCTCAATTTCAATCTTTTCCATAATGTTGTCTATTAAAGATCTTTATTTTTCCATTGTAAACCACATTGAAGCCTATAGCCTTTGATCTAGCGTAGCAAATATTTCAATTGCTCTTCAGTTTCAGCAAACAAGATTGTGTTGCCTGCATAAAACGGGCTATTGATGAGCCTCCCTTCAATCCTGATGCCACATTCATTTTTCTGAAACTGCGATTCTCAAATTATTTGCTCCGTACAGAGACTAAATAGGTATGATGAAGAGAGACAGCCTGATGTACAAAAGCTCCCTAGCAGCTTCTTGGCTTAGGCATAAATTTCACATGAGCACAATTAAGTGTTCTAAGATCCCCATTCTTTTAATGTAATTAATAATTTGTTATGTCATTGTTGTGTACCATCAGGTCAAAACCAAATAATAACTGAACCTCCAGCGGGTTTTCAGAGGAAGTAAATCTCATGAAAGAAGACTGCCCTCTTTTTTGTTACAAAGCAGCTGATAGATTCAAACCACATGGCTTTGGGTTGGCAGTGCAATTCCTTACCACTAAGCCATCAGAGTTCCCTGTTATGTTGTTGTTCTCATGTGCCATGGAGTCACCTGTGACTTTGAACTCTTTGAACAGCTTTGAACTCTGCTTTGTCCTGAGCCACTCTCACTGACTCCAACTCACCTACCCCCATTATCCCAGTTACTGTGTAAATCCAATTCATTCGGGATCTTCCTCTCCTATGCTGTCCCTCCACCATTACAAGCATGATGTCCTTTCTCCAAGGACTGGTCCTTTCTGGCCAAATGTCCAAAGTATGTTATGGTAACCAGTATTTTACACTGATTTATACAATTTGTTATGTTATGTGCTGTCGAATCGCTTGCGACTCATAGCAACCCTATGTACAGCAGCCCTAAACTCTGCTCTGTCCTGTGCCAATTGCACTGTCTCCGACACTCCCATCCCAATTATCTCAGTCACTGAATCAGTCCACCTCATAGAGGGCATTCCCCTCCTGCACTGTCCCTCCACCCTCCCAAGCATGATGTCCCTCTCTAAGGACCGGTCTCTCCTCACAATATGTCCAAAGCATGTTAGACGGAGCCTCAGAATACTTGCCTCCAAGGAGCCACCCGGTTTAACCCTTTCCAGAATGAATATGTTTGTTTTCCTAGCAGTGCATGGTACTCTCAATACTCTTCTCCAGCACCACAGCTCAAAGGCATCAATTCTCCTTCTATCCTCCTTGGTCATTGTCCAACTCTCTGATGCATAACAGGTGATTGCGAAGACCATGGCCTGTATCAGACACACCTTAGTCTCCAGAGAGACACCATTGCTCTTCAGCACTTTGGAGAGGTCCCTAACAGCAGACTTTCCCATGGCAATGCACCTTTTAATTTCCTGGCTACTGGTGCCAAGAGTGTTGACTGTGGAGCCGAGCAAACTGAAGCTGTGAACAATCTCAATCTCAACACCATCCATCCTGATGCTGCCAATTGGCCCAGTGGTGAGAATCTTTGTCTTCTTGACAGTGAGCCTCAATCCATATTGGGGGCTGCAGTCCTTGACCCTCTCTGCAGATGGTGCTTCAGGTCCTCCTCAGTTTCAGCAAGCAGGGTTGTGTCATCTGCATAACGCAGACTGTTGATAAATCGTCCACCAATCTTGACCCCACATTTCTCCTCATAGAGCCCAGCCTCCTGAATAATCTGTTCTGCATACAGGTTGAAAAGGTATGGAGACAGGACACATCCCTGGCGTATACCCTTCCCAATTTTGAACCATGCAGTGTTCCCTTGCTTTGTTCTGACGACTGCCTCCTGGTCCAAGTATAGGTTTCACATTAAAACGATCAAGTGTTCTGGGATTCCCATTCTTCTCAGAGTCAGCCACAGTATGTTATGATCCACATACTCAAATGCCTTTGCATAGCCAATGAAACACAGATAGACATTCCTCTGGTATTCTCTGCTTTCAGCTAAGATCCATCTAACATCAACTACAATATCCCTAGTACCACAACCCCTTCTAAACCCAGCCTGGACTTCTGGTAGTTCTCTGCTGATGTGCTCTTCCAGTCATTTTTGGATAATCTTCAGTAGAATCTTGCTTGCATGTGAAATCAATGAGATTGTTCTATAGTTTTCCACACTCTGTTGGGTCACCCTTCTTTGGGATGGGAACAAATATAGATCTCTTCCAGTCAGTTGGCCAAGTGGTTGTTCTCCAGATTTCTTGGCACAACGTGGTGAGCACGTCCAGGGCAGCATCTGTTAGCTAAAATATGTCAATTGGTATACCATCTATTCCTGCAGCCTTATTTTTTGCTATTTCCTTCAAAGGAGCCTGAACTTCTTCTTTTATCACCGTAGGCTCTTGCTCATATGCTGTTTTATGAAATTCTTGTGTCTGCCAATTCCTTTCGATATAGTGATTCAGTATATTTTTCCCATCTTCTTTTAATACTTCCTGGATCATTTAACATTCTGCCGAAAGCATTTCTGTACTTTGATCAGTATTTCTGTACTTTGGATGAGATGGGTTGACACAGTGACTGTACCAATGGGGTCAAGAAGTGTCAGAGATGGTGAGGTTGGTTCAAGACAGAGCAAGCATTAGAGCTCTTGATCATAGGATCATTGTGAGTTGCAGTCAAATTAATAGCACATAACAACATCACTAACTTTTGATAAAGTTATAATTAAAGGAAAAAATTTAAAAGCTCTACTAAGTTACTTAAAATGGTGTTACTAATGTACTTTGCTGTAGAAAGATTATTTAAGTCTTTTTCTGAATATTCATATAATCTGATAAATATGTTTAAGGAATAGCTAACTATTTGTAATATTACTCCATGATTAAAATTGATAGCACACATCACAAAGGACCATTTGGTCTTGCACAAAAGTAGGTCAGTGATGGGGGGATGCTGGACACCATGTGTCACACCATAGGGCTGTGGGGTGGCTCAGTGTGCCCAGGTCCACATTCACTCCACAATGTTTCTGAACTCTTCCTCATACCACCCCTACAACTTGGGTGGGACTGCCTGCCTTCCTGCCCTGCAACCACCAGCAGCTTAGGAATTCTGACAGAATCCAGGCTCTCAGCATCTGTGCCTTTAAGAGCTAGTCACTAAGTCATAACCAGCTGCTGTGGAGTCACTTCTAGTTCATGGTGACCCCAGGTGCTCAGAAAGCAACTGTTCGCACCATTTTCAAGATGGGATGGGTCCTTTTCAGACACAACCACCAGGTTCTTTCTGAGATGCCTAGGGATGGGTCACAATTGCCAACCTTTTGACTGTCCGGGATTAATTGTTTGCACCTTTACTCTACTCCAGTTAACACTATGCTTGACAAGGGAACAAGT
The DNA here is from genome assembly GCF_000299155.1 of Elephantulus edwardii. Taxonomy (NCBI): domain Eukaryota; kingdom Metazoa; phylum Chordata; class Mammalia; order Macroscelidea; family Macroscelididae; genus Elephantulus; species Elephantulus edwardii. Next base: position 2,944,705 of record NW_006399988.1, read on the forward strand.
AAAAAAATCTAAACAAACAAAAGTAAAGCAGCTACACAGCAGTAAGGAAAACAGTATTCCCCTAACTCAACTTGCTGACCCCACCAGAGCATCTCAGTGATGTCCGCCTAGCTGTCACTGTGCAGGCCTGAGAGGAGCAACCTGCAGCATCCACAGACACAGTCCTCACGCCCAGTACTCACTGCTCCAGCTTCCTGGGTAAACACGTTCCTAGATTCAACTGGAGGCTCCAGCCTGTTCTACTTCACCCAGAAAACACTTTGACTTTTATTTATTTATTTATTGCTATATATAATTGTTTTTCTCAGCTTCCTGAACACTTTGCCTGCTAGGACATCCCCATGTTCCTTATCCCAAAGCCCCAGCCCCAAGATGGCACTGAGCGTCAGTATTCTAAATCCCCCACTGGCCAGCCCTCGTACTGGCCCTTCCTCTGCCCTGCAAGGTCCATGTGACATTTCATCTGCTCTACTGTCCTCTGAACCCCTGAATCATCTTCACTATCTCTGGCTCTGTGTTGTCCAACTAAATAAGCCTTGGTCACCACCACAATTTCTCCTTCCTCCCAAATATGTCTGCTTCAGATGCTGCATGTCCGAATCAGCCTTGTGACCAGCATGCCTGAGCCTAGGGATGACTGATTGCCACTGTCTCTCATCCTCAGCAGCAACTACTCTACCAACCCTCACCCAGTGCTCACCCCACAGAAATACAGCTCCACAGAACCACCACTCAGCTTGCAAATAGGCCTGCTGAAGCTCAGAATAACACTACTGTTATTGTTGTTATGTGCCATCTAGTCACTTGCAACTTATACCGACCCTATGTACAACAGCCCTAAACCCTGCTCTATCCTGTGCCAATCACACTGCCTCTGATACACCCATCCCAATTACCCCAGTCACTGAATCAATCCACCTCATAGAGGGTCTTCCCTTCTTGTGCCATCCCTCCACCCTTCCAAGCATGATATCCCTCTCCAAGGACCTGTCTCTCCTTACAACATGTCCAAAGTATGTCAGACAAAGCCCCAGCATCCTTGCCTCCAAAGAGCCGCCTGGTTTAACCCTCTCCAGGGTGAAACTGTTTATTTTCTTGGCAGTCCATGGCACATTCAATACTCTTTTCCAGCATCACAGCTCAAAGGCATCAATTCTCCTTCTATCCTCCTTGGTCACTGTCCAACTCTCTGAAGCATAACAAGTGACTGCAAAGACCATGGCCTGTATCAGACGCACCTTAGTCTCCAGAGAGACACCATTGTTCTTCAGTACCCTATAGACGTCCCTAACAGCAGACTTTTCCATCGCAATACGTTTTTTGACTTCCTGGCTACTGGTGCCAAGAGTGCTGACTGTGGAGCCAAGGAGACTAAAGTTGTTAACAATCTCAATCTCTTCACCATCCATCCTGATGCTGCCAATTGGTCCAGTGGTGAGAATCTTTGTCTTCCTGACATTTAGCCTCGATCCATATTGAAAGCTGCAGTCCTTGACTCTCTGCAGCAAGTATTTCAGGTCCTCCTCAGTTTCAGCAAGCAGGGTTTTGTCATCTGCATAACGCAGATTGTTAATAGATCTTCCACCAATCCTGATGCCACACTTCTCATAGAGCCCAACCTCTCGGATAATCTGTTCTGCATACAGGTTGAAAAAGGTATGGAGATAGGACACATCCCTGGAGTACACCTTCCCCGATTTTGAACCATGCAGTGATTCCCTGCTCTGTTCTGACTGCTTCTTGGTCCAAGTATAGGTTTCGCATTATAATGAAGTATTCTGGGATTCCTATTCTTCTGAGAGTCAGCCACAGTTTGTTGATCCACACAGTCAAACACCTTTGCATAATCAATGTAACACAGATATATATTCTTCTGGTAGATGCCTGTAAATTCCTTTATGTCAAGGGAAAACCCTGATAGTATAGTGAGTAAAGCATGGGCTGCCAACCAAAAGGTTTATGGTTCAAACCCACCAGCTGCTCTGTGGGAAGATAGACAGAGCTTCCCTTAAGCTGGCAGGGAATTGTACTCTGTTCTACAGCATCACTGTGAGTCAGAATTAACTCTGGGACAGTGAGTCTGGGTTTTGTTTATGGCAAAGGAAAGGAACCTGTGTGAAGTAAGCCTGTTTTTTTTTTTTACACCTATCAGCTGCTAACTGCAAAGCACGCAGTACAAACCCACCTAGGCAATCAGCAGAAGAGAAAGCTGCAAGCTGCTCCCATAACAAAATCTCATGGACACTGACTTCCTAGAGACACCTAACTTCTCACAACCCACCTGAGGCAACCTTAACCTTCAACCACACTAGCCCCTGAAGTCATCTTTCCCAATCAGTACCAAACACTGTGTTCTTAATTAAGATCTAAATAACAAGATTCAACCGCACCCTCCAAATAACAGCTGTTGGCAAGGATGTAAGAGAAACCCATCGGTAATAATTTATCTTAATGATGGTGAGAAGCAGGTTTCTTCATGGTCTCTCTGGCTGTACATGAACCATCAGCCTTCAGTTAAGAGCCACGTGTCAGCATCATCCAGGGTTTCCCATCACAGCGTTAACAGAAAAGTATAAACCAATAAGAATGTTGGCTTCTGCCTGACCAACGTGAAAGACTCAACAATTCACTGTGCCTGTGTAATGTCTAAGGGCAACAAAGCGTAGATAAGCCACAGATGTGTGTCACAATCACCTGTTCCAAGATTCCTGTCAAGTTCAGCTTGACTCACAGAAGAGAAGGAAACAGAAGTCTTTTGAGGACATTAGTGGCTCGTAAGTAGAATGCGTACTGGATGTTAATGTGGTTCTAACCTTACTAGTAGTAGTGCTAATCGGGATGGGTGTGTCAGAGGCAGTGCAATCGGCACAGGATAGAGCAGGGTTTTAGGGCTGTTGTACATAGGGCCGCTATGAGTCGCAAACGACTCGACGGCACATAACAACAACAACACATTTACTTAAAAATAAACACAAGTTGTTTTTGTTGAGTCCATTGTAACTGCTGGCAACCCTGTGTGTGACCCAACAGACCTGCTGGCAATCTCCTGGCTGCCACAATGCCAGTGGATGACGTCAGACCTCCACACTTCTTTCTGTCAGTTACTGTGGTTGTGAATGGCTATTGAGTGGATTCCACTCATACCAAGGTTGGTGTGCAAAGCTGAGTGCACTCCAGAATCTCTGAAGAGGACACCAGGTTTGTTTCCTGAGTACAACTGGCAGGTATAAAATGCCCTTTTATGATATTGTTCACACTTGTTAATCAGGCAATTTAATAGTATCAATAAATCAAGCTTTATTAGATCAGGCTTTTAAATGTTCTCACGGATTTTTTCTCTCTTGTTGTTTATAGGGCAAATGGGATGCAGATAAGGGACAGGAGAGAGAGGACAGGGAGGTGGCAAAGAAAGGACATATGCTTCCTGCTTCCGGCACCAACACAGCATAGCAAAGCTCAAGCCCATTTAATACAAAAGCAGCATTCCAACCCATTAGCTCCAGCCTGGGGCCCCTAAGAGCTGTGAGGAGTACTGAGGACAGGGAAGCACTGCACAAAATCCCTAGTGACACTCTTTGGGGTCCAATGAATAAACAGCACAGCTCACAGGACCAATGGGGCCACTGAACACGCAACAGAGCAAGGCTGAGGCATGACACAGCAAACACCTTCTTTTCACAGAATGTCTAATAGGCAGTGGCAAAGCCACACGTACCAGATAATCTAAGTCTCAACCTGGCATGTTGAGACTATACCATTAGCTGCTGGAGAACTCAGACTTCGGTATGAAAGGGGCAGCTTAGCAGCTGATCTGAAATCGCTGTTCTTCAGGAATTGGGAACTCAGGCACAAGTCTTGGAACGGCTGGAAATGTCTTTGAAACAGGAAAGCAATTGGTCAGATGCAAGAGTGAGACTCACAAGAGAGAGGTGGATGCACTGTGGAGAGGGGAGCACTGTGCTCACATCAGAGCTGGCCCTGAGATGGAGATCGTCAGCCACAGAAATACTTATTTCCTGGCTTCTGCAAAAGGATAGAGACCAAGTGAACATTTTCCATTTTATCCTCAAGCACAATTGCTTTCTCTACTTCAGCACTTTATACAAATCCACAATGCTATCAAGGTGATTCTGACTCATTCTTGTCATTATGTGCCCTGGAGTGCAACACAACTTGCACAGATAGTCAATCTTCAGGAGAGGACACAGCTCATCTTTCTCCCTTGGAGCAGCTGCTGGATCTAAACTGCTGTATCTTACACAATACACTAGCAGGTGAAGAAATGGGGGGGGGGGGGGGGGGGAGTTTGACTCTTCAATACTTAAAACAGCCATTGCCCATTTTCTCCATACTCCTTGTCTAAGGAAGGTATCAAACACTTGGTGCAAAAGGTCAAGGACAACATACAGCTTTCACTACAGATTACATCTCAACATCAAGAAAACAAAAGTTCTTCACCACAGGACCAACAATGAACATCAAGGCAGATGGAGAAAGAACTCAAGCTGTCAATGATTTCATCTTGCTAAGATGAACACCTGTCAGAAAATCAGGAGACCTACTGCACTGGGCAAGTCTGCTTTCAAGGATCTCTCCAAAATATTGAAGTGCAATGATGTAATTTTGGAGATAAAGGTGCACCTGATTCAAGTCTGTGAGTCTGCTTTCAAGGATCTCTCCAAAATACTGAAGTGCAATGATGTCATTTTGGAGATAAAGGTGCACCTGATTCAGGTCTGTGATCAACTAGTAAAAAACTAGGAAGTTCTGGTGATGTCATCCCTAAGGAGTTGCACTAACTCAAAGGCAGCTCCTCTTTGGTGGTTCAAATCCAGCAGTTCCTCTGAGGGGAAAAGGATGGGCTGTCTCCTCTCTTGAAGATGTATAGTCTCTGTTAGTCTAAAAACAAGTCAAAATCATGTCCAATTTACTGCCTCCAAAAACCCACTGGAGGGTCAGCTCTGAGTCAGTTTCAACTAGAAAGCAACGAATTAGTTGGCTGGTAGGCAGCATGCAAGATATTAAATGAAAAGCAATTTCTAAGTCAGTAGTGAGGACTCACACCTCTACCTGCTAAGATGACTGCCTCTTGCCCCATTGTGCTGTAATGGCTTCTTCTCTGGCTTTCATGACCAAAGCCACTTCCTTCCCAGAGGACTCTTTTAGACATCCTGAGCACAACTCACACAGCCATAAGCAGAAATGATGCATTGTTTCACACAAAATGTGAAACCTGAAATAGTACTTTGGAATGCACTGTTAGTATTTTCGAACTTGTTTTATTTTACATGTCATATGTTATATAGTTAGGAATTAAAGTAGCTTTGTCACATGTCTTCATACTCCATTTCGAAAGCAGTAAAAATTTATTTTCTAGTGCGTCCTCCATGAAGGAGCTGTGGTGGTTTATTGTAAGGAGTTGCACTGCCAACCAAAAGACTCACTCACTATCTGAATCCACCAGGAGTTGCACAGGAGAAACCTGGGCAATCTTCCCCTGTGCACTTTACTTCTCTCAAAACCTGCTAAGTGTCAGCTAGAAGTTGGTTTCAACTTATTGGCACATACCAACATGTCAACCATGGAGCCAAATGAAGCTGCAAATTACAGTTAAGTGCTACTGAGTCAAATATGACTCACAGTGACTCTAAGAACAAAAGATCTGAACACTGCCCTATCATCACAATCTCTGTCATGCTCAAGCCCATTGTGGAAGCATCATATCAGTTCATCTCCCTTGAAGGTGGTCTTCTCTTTGCTGACTCATCTTTCCCAGGATGAAAAAAGTACCTTTTCCAAGGACTGGCCTCTCCTGACAACACCCTGGTTGCACTTCCTCCAAGACAGATTTGTTTATTCTTTCAGCAGTCCGTGGTTTATTCAAAACTCTTCTCCATTTTTCTTCAGTCTTCCTTGTTCATTGTCCAACTTCTAGATGCATAGGAAGCAATGAGAAATATGGCTCCTGTCAGGTCCACCTTGATTCTTTAAATAAACACCTTTGCTCTTTAGCACTTTAAATAGGTATTTGACAGCAGATTTTCCCAGTGAAACATATTTTCTGATTTCTTGATCATGATTCAAATAAAATTAAATTCTTCACTTCTATTTATCTATCTATCTATCTATCTATCTTAGAGTTGTTTTATCAGTCCAATGACAATTTTTGTTTTCCATATGTTGAGATGTAATCCATTCTGAAGCAATCTTTGTTCGATTGCTTTAAGTCTTCTTCACTTTCTGCAAGCAAGGTTGTGTAAGCTGCGTAATAAAGACTGTTGCGCCTGTTGATTCAGGTGTTAAACTCCTCTTCATACAGCCCAGTTTCTTAAATGATTTGCTCAGCATACAGAATGAATAGGTATTGGGGGGGGGGAGAAAAACAAAACCCCAACACACACCTTTTCTGATTTAAAATCACTACTGAGTTATTTTTCTGTTTGGATAACTGCCTCTTGTATAGATATACAGATATCTATGCATAGATTTTACACGAGTACAGTCAAATGTTCTGTGGTCTCCATTCTTCTCAATGTTAATCTCTAATTTATTGTGATCTATGCAGTTAATGCCTTAGCATAGTCAATAAAATACAAATAAACATCTTTCTACTATTTAACAGTATATAACAACATTCCATGTTTTCAGTCAAGAACCATATGACATCATCAATGATGTCTCACTTTCTCATCTGAAACAACCTCAATTTCTAGAAAACTAAAAGAGAAGAACATACTAGATATTTCTCAAGCAGAACAAACTGACAAAGCCTCAATTTTAATACTACAAGATTCTATGCACAAAATATTGAACACACAAAATAGCAAAGAAAATTAGAATGAATTCTACCAAACCACTGTAGGAAAAAAAGAACAGGCTGGCACAGAAAAACAAAACCCCAAGAACTTATGGAATACCAATTAAGTGTTTCAGCAAACAGATGCATCCCTGGATGTGCTTACTAGTAGTAAACTATATTTTGTTGTTGCTATTGCTATGTGCCGTCAAAAGGGAACAGAATCATAATTGCCTGACTCTGCAGTGGGTTTTCAGAGGCAGTAAATCATATGGGAGTAGACTGCTCATCTTTCTCCCATTGAGAATGGATTTGAACCATGTATCTTTGGGTTGGCAGCACAAGGCCTTACCACTAGGTCATCAGGGCTCTCATAATTAAGCTACATAGTCATGGGGTAGAAGGGAACCAGGCTAACAACAAGGCAAGTTACCTGAAAATCTCTCTGGGATCACAGTAGTATTTCAATAAACTCTTTAAGAGGAAAAATGAATACTAGCTAGCATCAAATAATTTGGAGGCTCAAAAGAATGTAATGGGTTGATCCAGAAGTCACACACACATGAGGAATAGCCCCCACTGGGAGTTGAGTCTCATCTCTCACCTCAACTGGGCTAGGGCTACTCAGTCACTCAGCCATACTTCTTTATCTGTAAAATGGGAATAACTCTTCCTATCTCATACAGTTTGAAAACAAGTCAACCAACTCACTAGACACCTGGTAAACATTTCTTTCTTTTATGAAGTTGAGAATCCACAAGCCCAGCAAAATCAAATTGGAATCTCTCCAGCAAAGGATGGCTCTGGTTCCTTGCAATGGGTCCTAGAGCGGCATAAACAGTTTGTTGTTGTTGTCAGGTGCCCCCAAGTTGAGTATGACTCATAGTGACCTTTATGAAAACAGATCTGAACCCTGCCTGAGTAAACCTCACAATCTATGACACACTCGAGCTCACTGCTGCAGTCACTATGTCAATCCACTTGGTTGAAGGTCTTCCTTCCACTCCTTTGCCGTCCCTCCACCTTTCCAAGGACAATGAATAAGGATGACAGAAGAAATTTTAGTGAGGTATTGAAGAGTATTGAATATCCTATGGACTGCCAAAAAGACAAACAGATGGGTCTCAGAGAAAGTGAGGTCAGCTTGCTCCTCGGAAGCAAGTATAGTGAAGCTTTGTCTCACATACTTTGGGCATATTGCTAGGACAGAGGCTATTACTACCTGGAGAAGGAAAGGTTTGTAGGCAACTGCTAAGCTAAAGGTTTTGAACCCACCCACCAGCACCACCACCTGCTAGGAAACTCCACGGTGCAGTTCATCCTGAAGTGCAATCTGCTTCATGATGTTTATAGTTTCACCTGGAATGCTGACAAGAAGCAATGGTGGGTGGTAGACAGGGGAGAGCATGAGTGTCAAACCTACCTGAGTCCACAGCATGGTTTGGGAGTGGTCTTTCTACTTTTTTTAACCTTTTATTGTCATTTGGGTATATAAGTTTGCAGAGTAAATTGGTGTTCTATTCACACAGCCTTTGTTTTGTAACAGCTCTCTCTTCCTGTTTCCTCTCTATGCATCCTGGGTCCATTCATCCTTTCCTATCTCATCTCACCTCCTGAGCTTTATCTCTGGGCAAATGCTGCCCTTTTAATCTCAAGGACTGTTTGCTCTTAAGAGTGTGTTATGTCTACATCACAACAAGAAGCCTGATCTCTCCATCCCACACACCTGTCAATAGTGGGGTTTTCCCATTTAGAACATTTCTATATTGTGATCTGAGTGAACATTTATAGAGCAGATTGCACGTACATTTTGTTCTGTAACATTACATGCAGCACCCATAATGAAATCTCACTTCTCCTATTTACCCTCCTTTCCCGTCTGTCTGCCTGCCTGTGTCTCTGCTGCTGACCACATTCCCTGTGAACCTCTGTGGCTTCCCTTTCTTTGGTGGGACTGCACTGACATGCACTTACTGCATGTTCCTTTCCCTTCCTTCATCTTAGTGACTTAGTTATTTACTAATTTTTACTCCCACAAGCCTAATCTTTTTTCCATTATTTTGAGTTTTGTACCAACTCTTCTCTTATTTCCCAAAATCTCCTTTGGTGATTCCTTTCAGAGTGGTCAGCAGCAGTCTACCGAAGTTGGGGACATGGAGACTGGGCTTCACAGGTAGGGTCCTTTACACAGTTTCTGTACATCTCTGAATTTCTTTACTCTTTGACTGCTGCTCACAATCTTTCAGCACCCAGTCACTACTTAACCCAAGTAGGTTCAGAATATTATCTTTGTTGACATAATGTTGACACCCCCAAGACTATGGTCCTGTGCCACAGGTGACAAATTCTCTCAAGGTGTGTGGTGATAGCTGTCTGCATAACTTGCCTCTGTATATCTTCAATGGTTCATCTTTGCAAACCAGTTCAGTGTGTGGCATGTCTAGATCACTGTTAATACTGTTCCCACAGACTGTGCATGTAACCCAAAGCCCTTTGTCATATTTAGCCCACATGATCCTCCCTATGTCTGTGCTGACCCCTTACTGAATATCGCCTTTCCTTTCACTCAGGTTTCTACATTCTGGCTAGTGATTTAGCCTCCCTCTCCTTCCCCACCCCGACCCCGGGAAATCTTCAAAGAATGGTTTTCTTCTGTGTATAAACGTTTTCTTGACTCTTTTGCAGCAGCCATTCATTGCTCTCCATGAGGGTCTGGATAAATCACTTTCCAGCTCTGCAATCTGTTAAATGGATCACATTCTCTACCACCATGAGTTGCAATGATACATGGAAAGCACTGCTAAGCACTCACAGTGGACAGTTTTAGGTATTCAGGAAATTCAGGTATTCATACCTTGCACCATTAAGGAGTGGTTTTGGTTGTTGTTGTTTTCCATTTTAGGAAACAAAGCCTTAAACTTCCATTGTCAATAGATTGTTATTATGTGCCCTCGAGTTGGAACCAACACACAGCTGATCCTCCAGTGAATTTTCAGAGCTAATAAATCACACAGGCAACTATCCATTTTTCTCCTGCAGAGCAGTTAGTGGATTTAAACGATGTACCCTAGGATGGCAGCCCAACTTCTTACAATGAGCCCAAAATGAGCAAAATCACTATGAAATTGTCTAAGTACATATTAACAGAAAATTTTCCTGATTTTCACGCAAAAAATATTTTATCTTCATGAATTATTCCTCTTTACATAAGTGTCTGAAAGGTGTTTGAGGGGTGCAAACGATCTGCAATTAAATGGAAACCAAAACCTCAGAAGATCCAGGCCTCTTTAGAGTAGTGAGAGAAGATCTTCACCCTGAAACCCACAGCGTCCCTTTTCAGCAGCAGGAAGTAGCTAAGAGAATATGCCATCCCCTTTTCCTTATGAATCAGGGTGAAGTCTCTCTCAGGGAGGAGTGATAGGGAATGGCAAAGGACACACCGACAAAGGAGATTAATCAGAACTGACTTTGACAAGCACTGTGGCAATTGGACAATTAAAACAGACATTTGGATGGCGGGGAAGAAGAACAAACTGGGGAGGAGGGTAGAGAGAATGGTGCAGCAATGAAGGAATGAAAACCCAAAATCCCTGTAAATGTTCATGAAAACTAATAAAATTTAATAAAAAAAAAAAAAGATCCAGGCCTGGCAATCTGCTTCCATAGAGAATGTTGTTGTTTTTTGTTGTTGTGTGCCACTGAGTTGCCTGCAACCCACTAGGTCAGCCCTATCCTGTACTCTGCAAACCTAAAGGCAGACAGTTTGAATCCACCAACTGATCTATTTAAGAAAAAGATGGGCAATTTCCTCCTGTGCAATTTACAGCCTCTGAAAACCCACTGAAGGGACAGTTATGGAGCTATTCTAAGTCTAGAGAGCAAAACAACAACATCCTGTACTTAATGCAGGAGTCTGCATGCATGCATAAATAAGTAAATACACCACAAATAAGATATAATGCATGAATTTTACTCTGCCTCTCATCAGATCTGTATTTTTAGTTACTAGTGATCTCAGTAAATGCAAAGCCTAAAATTGAAATAGTTCAGAACTGTACTAATTCACTGCTGTTTGGAGATTAGTTTTTTTAACTTCAAATTACTTAATTAACCATATGTTAAACATTCAGCTTTTTAATTAACCAAATGTGTTAAACATTGTCATGTTGTTATTTTTCTCTTTTGCCATTTTCTTTTTAGTTATATGGGCAAGTCCTGTAGAATCAGCCAGAAAGAAAAAAACAGCTGGATAAAAGGCTGAGGACTCATACAGTTGTATTAGTATTGTGAAAGAATCCCACTCAAATATTTGTTTTACCAACGCATACCTGATGAATGAACTGCAACATTAAGGAAGATGCCAGTCAACTTCAGAGGACTTTCAAAGAGAGAAGATGATAAACTCTTTAACTTCCTTAGAAGGACATAAGCCATTCTACATACAGCAAAAACACAGATCTGCAAGATAACCCCCTATACACACACACACACACACACACACACACACACACACACACACACTGTCCTTGTGGGCACACTACATATGCACACACACTAAAGACACAATGTACAAACTCCATACACATCATCCACACAAACTCACACACTCCACCCACCACGCACATCATATATGTGCACTCAACGTGCATACACTCCACATGCATATACATACTACACATACCAGCACCATGCATGCACAGACTGCACACCACACACACTCCATGCACATCCACACCCACCTCACCTACCACAGACACTCCACATACCACACATTACATGTGCATGCACACTACACACATACATTCTGTACTATTCACATACACTACACATACCACACACACATATTCCACATACACACCTTACACACATACCACATGTACACACACCATCTACATACACTACATACACACACTACATACTCTCAGTATAATACACAATACACACAAACTATGCACACTCTCTACATGCGAACACTGTACAATGTACACACATACCTACACCCACAACATGCACACTCAACAACAACAATACACACAATATACACATTGTACATGTACCATACACCCACACTATAAATACACACACCACACATTCACACACAGAGAGCACACATACTCTATACACACACATCTGCACATATGACTGTAATACCAGTGAACATTTACAATTATTCTCCTGGGCAGGATTATAGGGCGCTTTTTTCCCCCAGTGAGTGGGATTAGTTTTATAATTAGGGAAGAAATTGCCTTTAAAAACAGGAAAAAAATGCATCCTAAGGGGACAGATTCTAAAATTATTCTTTGATGCTGTTGTTCAGTCGGCTGCTAGCAGACTATACTTCTGTGGGAAATTAACATTTCAAATTTCCTCTGAAATGATTCCACAACTATAGTCTTGTCGAATTCATTTACACAATGGCATTGAAATTGTAGCTTCCATTTAATTAGAATCCTTTCAACCTTAAAGTAACAATGGGAATACATGGAAGTATTCCAGCCATCTGCTGAGTGTGGGACCAATTAAACAACTATAACTCTAGAGACTGTGGATAAAAAAACTGGCTCCTCATAGTCTGTGAATGAATGTTCAGTTCCTCTCTATCCTATGGTTGTCTTAGGCTGTGCTTTCTGAAGTTTTACATTTCTGTGGCTTGATTTTATGAGGATGTCCCTTTCTTGGCCTCAGAATCAGTCTGGTTCTCCTTAAGATTTTCTTCCAACTTTATAGCTCCACATTTCATACCATCTGCTGCTTCCAGCAAAGCTTCTCCTCTATGCATCCACAGGGTATTCTTACTGCTTCCACCTGGATACATATACACACATGTGCACATATACTACACCCTCTACACACACACAAAACACGTACTCATCACATACTCCATGCATGTCATATACATCACATCACATGCATACCATATGCATCACATACTAGACACATTTACCCCAAACTATAGACACACACACACCATAAATATCACATATAATATCACACAACATTATACACAAATACATCCTATATCATGCACACATGCATGAATACACACTCATACTACATCCAGAAACACTGTCCCGAGACCGCTTACCACGGCACACTAAGCCAGCTGGCTACATTCCAGTAGCTATCAAGGTGCTATATAGAGCTGGATTTCCAAAACATGCCAAAATCTCATGTCTCTAGTACAACCTTTTCAAATTAAAATTTACAATAACTATTAATGCCCAGGTGATGAAATAAACAGCACCCTCCATTATACAGGGGAAAAAAAGTTAAATTATTATTATTGTGTTTATTTAATACAAAAGATAATTTTTAAAGAACACAATGCATTCAAAGAAATGATCACTCATCCTAAAACATAATGTCCTGGAAAGAATAGTTGTAAACTCCCTCAGGTGTGGCCATACTGAGTACAGCACTGCCCTGATGGCATGTAAAGCAGACATGATTAAGGATAAATGGCCAGAGGGCGAGGGAGGAAATCAGATAGTGATATTTTTAAGTCCATTCAAAGAAAAAGCTCCAATCATAGGTGCAGCTTCCATATAACCAGCATTTGTTTAAATTTAAATTTAACTATTGGCTAATTTAACTATTGGAGTTATAGGCTCTTGGTTTGAAATCTCTAGACAATAGCTTTTCATTACTTAGCAGCATTTCCCCAAAGAAATGATCTGTCTTACCACACAATCTTCTAATCACTTTTTTACCTTCATGATGCTTACGTTACATTCAAAGATGTTATTCTAGAAATAAATAACTAGTAAAACGTGTCTGAGGATCTAAGGGGGATGGGAGCACAGGGGTGAGGATGGATGGGTAGAGTAATCACAGGGTACCACAATTTGATGGGTGGAGGGAGAGATGGGTTAAGGAAATGGGAAAGATCCAGTGTGAAAAACAATGTATATAGAATTTGTAAGTAAACCAGAATTTTTTTTAAAAAAAAAAAAGCAACACCCAAACAAACCCAAAAACATCTTCACTGGCAGACATGTGCTAGGAGCTCCCCCTTCTAAAACAGAGCCCCCATTTGCCATGGAATCCAAAAGTCTCTGCACTCTGTTGCTTTAAAATCCAGTGAGAAATTAGTGAAATGATTCCATTCATAACAGCCCCTAAGGGAATAAAATACTAGGGAATACATCTAACAAGCAATTAAAAGGATTTCTACAACAAAAACTGGAAAATTCAGTGAAAAGAGATTAAGGATTTAAATAAATGGAAAGTTTTCCATTTTTATGGATTGTTGTAGCAACCCTATGTACAACTCTGCTCTGTCCCGTGCCAATCTCACTGTCTCCAACACACCCATCCCAATTACCCCAGTCACTGAATCAATCCACCTTCCAGAGGGCCTTCCCCTCCTGCGCCCACCCTCCACTCTCCCAAGCATGATGTCCTTTCTCCAAGGACCGGTCTCTCCTTACAACATGACCAAAGTATGTCGGACAAAGCCTCAGAATCCTTGCCTCCAAGGAGCCAACCGGTTTAACCCTCTCCAAGCTGAATCTGTTTGTTTTCCTAGCAGTCCATAGTACCCTCAATACTCTTCTCCAACACCAAAGCTCAAAGGCATCAATTCTCCTTCTATCCTCCTTAGTCATTGTCCAACTCTCTGATGCTAAATCTGAACATGCAGATTAAGACACACTAGGAAGAAAGATTAGCCATCCACTTCCGAAATAGTAGGCCTCTGAAAACCCTATGTATTTTATGGATTAGAAGATTTAATATTGTTAAGATGTCACTACAGTCATAAGATATATAATATTCATTGAGGTTAGCATCAGACCATGGTGCCAAAAGGTTACAACAGCATTCAGAAATCCTGATCAAAGAATGTGACATGGGCAACACAACAGTTCTGCCAGATGCATAATGGTAGAAGGCTCATGTGTGCCAGTCATAATAAACATCTATGCATGGATGGACTGTATTGTTGTTACATGCCATCAAGTTGACTAAAACTCAAAGCAACCCCATGAACAATAGATCTGAAACTTGCCTTGTCCTGTGACATCCTCCTCATCTCTGTCCTGCTCAAGTCCATGGTGGTAGTCACTGTGCCAGTCTATCTTCTTGAGGGTCTTCCTCTGTTTCACTAACCCTCCACCTTTCCCAGCATGACGGCTCTCTCCTAGAACTGTTTCCTCCAGAAAATATGCCCAAAGTAAATGAGATGAAGTTTCACTCTCCTTGCTCTAACGAGCATTCTGATTGTGAATTCTTCAAGATAGATTTACTTGTTCTTTTGGCAATCGATGGTGTATTCAATACTGTTTGCCAGCATGACAATTCTTCTCCTTCTGTTGTTCTTATTCATTATCTAAACTCCAGATGCAAAAGAAGCAACTAAAAATACCACAGCTTGGATTGGGCACAGCTTAGTGTTTACACAGCTGGACCCGTTCTTTAGAACTCTGGATGTATTGTCATTTAACAGTGAATGCAGTATCACACACCTTCAGCATTATAGTGTTACTTCTGTTTAATGTTATTTCAAAAATATTACTATGATGTATATCACAGTTCCCAAATGCAACAAAACCAGTGCTAATGTTAGCAGGGACAAAGCAGAGATATCAATCTGAAAGTGAAACAAAACAACATGAAGGCAATCAGTCAATGTAGTTTTTCACAATTTAAGCTTGCTACCCTCTGCAATCATCATGATCCTCAAAAGAAAAGAAAAAGTTCTCCAAACTTACAAAGGATCAGTGCTACTAAAAGCTACAAGGAAAAACTGCTTATCAGTGGACTGAGAGCCAAACACAGCAAAGTAAAGCTCTCTCTGAAGCTGGTGATCACTGTGAAGACGGAGTACTTGCTCAGGATGTATAATATAAAGAAAAAGCACACAACATTCAAACCACAAAATGTCATTTCATAGAACCTATTGCGGATGCTAAGAATGCACAACTGCACTTTCCAAAGCAACCTACACATTCAATGCAATCCTGCCCTGAATGCCAACAGCCCTGCTTACAGAAAAAGATCTTCAACTTTATATAAAATGGACAGAGACTCTCAATACCGAAAACAGCAAAGTGGAAAGAGCTGAGCATAGGAGTCCTTGTCATTAGGTATTGTTGAAGTGACTACAATTCATTAAAGCCCACTGTTGCAGGTACAGAATCACTCAGTTGAGGGTCATTCTCTCTTTCTCTGACCTTCTACCTTTCCTAGTATGATGTCTTTTTCAAGGAATGGCCCCTCCTGAAATACAGAGAAAAAAAATGGGAATCCCAGAACATTTGATAGTGCTTATGTGAAACCTATACTTGGACCAGGAGGCAGTCATCAGAACAGAGCAAGGAAACACTGAATGGTTCAAAATCAGGAAGGATGTATGCCAAGAATGCGTCCTATTTTACAAATGGAAAGTATTTCTTAAATTTATCAGTCTACTTATAAAAGGCCTGATGCTAATCTCTAGCTGAGAGCTGCTCTGTCCCCCTTGGGAAAGAAAATAACTACATCTTTCAAACAGAGGTCAGGATGGTCTGGTCACTGTTGTCTCAGGAAGGCTGGCCTTCAAAGAGCCCTGAGGGATGTTCTTGGTGCTATGACCATCTGCCTTTGTGCACCTTTCTCATCTGTACCACCCAACGATCACAAAAGGAGAAACTGACCCAAATGCCAGGATTTTGTATGATACTGTTGTTGTTGTTAAGTGCTGTTGAGTGGTAGACGACTCACAATGACCCTATGAATGGAAGACCTGAACACTTGTATAACTTTCAACTTTTCTCCAAGTTCACAGAGTTTCCAGAAGCCAGTTATTTTGGAAGTGGATGCCACTTCTGCTTCCAAGCTTGTTTTAATTGTGAAACTCCACCAAACACTGTCCATAATGGATAACCATTATTGCATTTGACACATCAGTGTCACAGTGTTTACCATCACATCGAGTTACCTCTGTACAGCAAATGGACAGACCAGTGTTATACCACTTAGAAGAATATTTGACCAAAAACAATTAAAACCAGGCCCGAGGGCCACAGATTAAAATCACTCACCTTTGACTTTGAAAGCATAACTTTCTATCCAGTAGGCCAACAGAGCTCTATGGTCTTGTTGTTGTTAAGTGGGGGTAAAAGTCAACAATCTTGAAAATATTTAAAATTCAGTTTCATATTCCTCAAGAGAAGAAAACAATTCTGGAACTTCTGAACAAATACAATGGATAATGGAATCGGATGCCCTGTAGCAAAAGCATGTTCACTTTCTATTCCAATTCCAAAATGGTCAAGAGAACCAAGCACATACTGGACCCTCAGTGAGACTGATGCTCAGTTCATATTGCCCATACAAACCAACTTGAAATCAATCTGCAATTTCAAAATCAAGTTCCCCTCTGAATGTCTGATAAATGGCATCACAGTGCAGACTGAGTGGCCAGTGCCACCCAGTTCTTGTGCAGGCAGCAGGGAAAGCTCCAGAAGCTCCAGCCACACCTCCTGGACTTCTGACAACCAATGGATATGATAGTCTCTCTTCAAGTTTCAGAGAAGTGCCCGGATCCTGAAAACGCTGCTGCTCCACATATGCTAGAGTGAATGAAAACTAGAAGATAGATAAATCATACAGGGTTTTGTAGGGCAAAGAGGAGGGTGAAATCTGGCTGGGGTAGCTAGGTGGTGCAGTCACCATGCGAGGTTACCAGCCAAAAGGCTGAAGGTTCAAATCTACCCAGAGGTGCCTCAGAAAAGCCTCTGTCAATCTTGAAAAAGATTGACCCCGTGGCATACAGTCCACACTGACACAGGTGGGAGTGCCAGGAGGCGGGTCAAGGTGATTCAACAGCAGCTTGACTGGTGTGAAGATCTGAAGAGGATGCTGTTAGATTCTAAATGCCAGAGGGAAAGCTGAAGTAACAATGACAATGGGCATATGTCATCTGTCATTTAATCCTAACTCAAAACTGCTGTCAGAATCCCCTTCAGTAGATGGGGAAGCAGAGGTTTCAGGAATTTAAGACACTTCAGACAAGCTTCCACACAGCCACATGAAAGCTCAGATTTAAAGGGTCACAGGTAACAAAAAGGTTTGGGACAAATAACCAGGTTCCAGTACAAAAGCACCTATCTGCCCTGCTCCTCGTCACTCACTCATTCAGGTTGACTTCAGTCAGTTAGTTGTCCCTACAGGAAGACGAGGGTCAAATGCAGTCAGCTGGGAATGTCCTGTCTCCTCTCCTACAATCTGGGCCCTTCATCCAATTTTACAGCAAAAAATAGCCCTATCTAAATAACAAAAAAGCCATGATATGGATCCGCTCCTGCAGGTAAAGCGCTCAAGCCTGCCATTCTGGTGAGGCACTTACCATGTGTGAGGCACTGTTCTGGAAGTAAGAGATAAGGCACGAGAAACCTCTGCCCACAGAGAATGAGCATATGTCTCATCTTCAAAAATAAACAGCACAATTATGTGAGGAGTACATAAAAGTGCTAAGTACTATAGACAAAGCGTAGAGTACAGGATACAGAAGTAATTCTTAAAAAGTGGTCAAATTCAGTTTCACCAAGAAAGTGGCATTTGAGCAGATATAGGAGAAGAATGTTACCTTGGTGGCTTTCTGAAGTAAAGCATTCCAGCATAGTGAGGTATCATCAGAACAATAAGCTTGCAAATGGGCCACAAGCCAACATGCATAAGCATATTTATTGATCAATAGGGTTGAGAGTTCAAACCAAGCAAGTCAGTATGTGTCATCAGCACCCCCCACAAATGAAGCTTGATACACTGCATGACATTCACAACACCTGTGTGTTTACCTGCATGCACTACATGTGGAATGTACATGGGCACCTGGCATGCTACTGAAATGCTCTCTGTTTCAAAGTCACCAGAAAGCATTAGAAAAGAAGACCAGGGATTTCTACATTCAGGTCAGTAAATGAACACTTACAGATAAAAACTTAGCCATAAGCTCCCTTCTGTCCTAGGATTTCTTCCTGGCTTAGTATGCGTGCTTCAAAGAAGAAGTATTTCAAATGTCACTTGCAAAGAAAGGATGTGAAATAGCCACATAAGGGAAGTCCAATTAATTCAGCCAGCAGAGCTCAAAAAGAAGCTCAGCTTGGAAGGTATCCAAGGAGACTATTAGGCTTGTGACTTGACACATTGTGAATGGCTGACAGTACTGTGCCACACACACACACA
>NW_006399988.1:2965498-2980012 GCF_000299155.1 Elephantulus edwardii
CCTAGTCATTGTCCAACTCTCAGATGCATAACAAACAATTGCAAATACCATGGCCTGTATCAGGCGCACCTTAGTCTCCAGAGAGACACTGTTGTTCCTGAGTACTTTAGAGAGGTCCCTAACAGCAGACTTTCCCATCGCGATAAAAAGAGAAAATAAAATAAAAAAAGAACCAAATTTGACCTTGAGACTATCCCACATAAATTTACAAACCACCTCAGGGAACAGTTTTGAGGCATTAAGCATTAATGAGTGAAGACAAGATGAGCTTTGCATAATCAATAAAACACAGATAGACATTCTTCTGGTATATATATATAAAACTTGTGACAACTTCGGGGACTTTTGCCAGGATCACCTTACCTATGGGCTTCCATTTCAGAAAGTATCTGCCTCCTGCCTTTGAGGACAAGATCTCTGAGAGTTTCCTTGAAATCACACCTGTGTGCCAGCACATTTTTCCTCTGCCTGGGCAGCCTGGTTCTTTTGTAACAAGACCAGATCTCACATGCATGTCTGGTGAGGGGCAGCGGGCCAGGAGTGCTCCTGGGGCACCAAGCTGCTGTTTCTGAATCTGTAGGCCCTATAGACTGCAAACACCAATTATCCTGGGATTATGAGAGAATCCATTGAGTCCTGGAGGCCCGTCTGCTCCAAAGCTCCTGTCATAGTTATCTAGTGCTGCTACCATAGAAACACCACAAGCAAGTAGCTGTTTTTAACAAGCAAATTTCCTGACAGTTTAAGAGGCTCCAGTCCTCTTGAGTCTCTGGCCCTGGGTGACTCCCAGATGGCTGGGCATCTTTCTGCTCCAACTCAGTGGCACATGGCTTCATTTGCTTCCTTAGCCTCTTTCCTAACTCACAATAGAGTGACTCCAGGCATGGCCCACAATGATCCTGCACATTTACCTAACAAAGATAGTCCCTTCCCAGATGGAACTGTAGACAGAGACAGTAAATAACAATGATGACACAGACCACTGTCACAGGAGTTTATATGGGTTTCTAGTCTAGAGAGACACAATTCAATTCATAATAGTCCTCCCTCACACTGTATAAGAGGAGTTAGAGGGTAAGCCAAGGATGCACAACATCCAAGAGAAGATATGTCAAGATCAGAAACTAAGCATCCTCAAGGCTACTTTTGGGGGTTTTCCCCTGATTTTTGCAAAACTAACTAGGAGCAAAGTGACATAAACTTTGTTCATTGAAGTCCTTTTGTTGTTGTTTGTGCTATTGAGTTGGAAATGACCCATCACTGACCCTCTGGAAGGTTTTCAGAGTTAGTAAATCACGTATCCTTTTCTCCTGCTGAGCAGCTGATTGATTTAGACCACTTGTTCCTAAGCTGGCACAGCTACTCCTAACCAATAAGACACCAGTGCTCCCTTCAAGAGTCCTACACAATACAAATGGTTAACATAGCTGGCTCTAACCAAAAGATCAGAAGTGACAATCCACAATGTGTCTCATGGTAGGGCCTGCCAATCCTCTTCCCAAAGACCACAGCCACTGGAAATCTCAAGGAGCACAGTTCTGGTCTGACATAGCCTTGATGGGAGTCAATCTGGATCGCGTAAGCTGACATAGCTCATGGTAGTATGAAGGCCTTCCTCTGTGGCCTGTGGCTACTCAGAGCACACTCTTGGGAATGTCCATGGACTTTTATTTCCATCAACTACATGATTACAGACAACACCAAAAACCCAGGCCCATTTCCTGTAGGTTTCAGGTCCTCCCAAAGCCAGCAGTGTGTTCTTTAGAATCCACCAGAAAGATCCTGTCCCTGTTCTGACGGGAAGAAAGCATGCCTACCATCCTTCAACCACCCTTGAAGTAGGAAGCAGCATATGGTGATGCCTTTATTTAGGCCTTGAATTTTCAGAGAAAACCTCTTTATAACATTTCTAATTGGTCTAAACACCAAAAAAGGCTGTCACTCACAAGAGAGTAGAGAAGGAAGGAGTTAAGGATGGTTGGCAGGTGAGACGCCTGGTAGCTCTGAGCACAGTGGCATCACCAGACACCCACATTTAAGGACATCAGGTGCACAAACAATAACATGGATGTCCTGGGGGATGAGGCTGAAAGAGATACCAGACAGTAATACAAAGCTGCTCCAGAAACTCTTCACCTTCGCATAAAGGGAAGCCCGTGAGAGCACACATCTCACTCAACTCACTGATATTGAGTCTGGTTGCTGAGGTTGTGGCTCACAGAGGAAAGTCTCATCCACTTTACTTCCGCGAAGCTGGGAGTGGATTTGAACCAGCAGACGGGCATGGCCTTTGAGTTAGCAAATTTTTCAGTGGCTAATTTTTCAAAATTAGCAGGCTTTTCTTCTGAGATACTTCTGGGTGAGTCTGAACAAGTTACCTTTGGGATAGCAGCCTTATACTTTAAAACTCTGTATATCTAGAGAGTACTGTGTTGGGCACAGTGAAAACAGAAATGCAGAAGTCATGGACATTTCCCTCAAATGTAAAAAAGCCAAAAGAACTTTATCCAGTGAGACTATGAGACGGCAACGCCTTAGTCCCCACCCCCCTCCCCAGACCTGAGAAGAGCATACGTGTCCCAATGCAGAAGTCATGGATTTTCCCCTCAAATGTAAAAAAGCCAAAAGAACTTTACCCAGTGAGACTATGAGACCCCACGCCCTAGTCCCCACCCCCTCCCCCAGAACTGAGGAGAGCATACGTGTCCCAGGGCACCCAGTTGCAGGTGCTCCTCCTCAGAAGACACCAGGAGGGCAGGCCCAGCAGCACACCCACAGTGGATATCAAAGCCAGTTCTCACTTGCATTTTACACAGGAGTCATGGAATTCTAGCATCATGGTCCCCTCCTAGACTCTCAGAGAATTACAGGCACAGGCCCCTTCCTGCAGCTCTGTGCAGAACAAAAATTGCACACCTTCCAGGTCGGCCTTCTCAACGGTGGTAAGTTCTTTCATGCTAGCGCCCCTTGACAGCTCTCTCCATGGTAGCACTGAAAGACCACTAGCTTGCTAGTCAGGTCAGGTATGGCTTCTGAAGCCCACCTCACTCAAATGGCTTCTCTGCGGTTTCCCCCCAGTGTCACCACCACCAGACGCCTCCTCGATGAAATCACCAGGTCTCCCAACACCATTCCACAGCCACGATGGCAATCAATGGGCAATCTGGAGAGATGGACCTGGAGCCGCACCTCACACCAAAAGGAATTGCAGGTGCAGCGTAGATTTAAACATACAAACTTAAATCAAAGATGTTGTTGTTGATGTTATGTGCTGTCGAGTCGCTTGCGACTCATAGCGACCCTATGAACAACAGCCCTAAACTCTGCTCTGTCCTGTGCCAATCGCACTGTCTCTGACACTCCCATCCCGATTATCCCAGTCACTGAATCAATCCACCTCATAGAGGGCCTTCCCCTCCTGCACTATCCCTCCACCCTCCCAAGCATGATGTCCTTCTCCAAGGACCGGTCTCTCCTCACAACATGTCCAAAGTATGTTAGACAGAGCCTCAGAATCCTTGCCTCCAAGGAGCCACCCGGTTTAACCCTCTCTAGGACAAATCTATTTGTTTTCCTAGCAGTCCATGGTATTCTCAGTACTCTTCTCCAGCACCACTGCTCAAAGGTATTAATTCTCCTTCTATCCTCCCTGGTCACTGTCCAACTCTCTGATGCATAACAAGTGATTGTGAAGACCACAGCCTGTATCAGATGCACCTTAGTCTCCAGGGAGATACCACTGCTCTTCAGTACTTTGGAGAGGTCCCTAACAGCAGACTTTCCCATGGCAATGCGCCTTTTAATTTCCTGGCTGCTGGTGCCAAGACTGTTGACTGTGGAGCCAAGCAAACTAAAGCTGTGTACAATCTCAATCTCTTCACCATCCATCCTGATGCTGCCAATTGGTCCAGTGGTGAGAATACATTTTCATAAATTTCAAGTGGGAGAAGCCTCACCAACAGTGAGTGATATAAACTAGTAAAAACTGGAGAAGGTGGGTATAATAGATTTGACGACTTAAAAAGACTACTTACTGGCAAAAAACAAAATCAAAAGACAAAAAGAACCTAGAGAAAAATGTGTAAACCATACCACTGGCTATATAAAACCCTCTCCAATCTATAAAGCTGTTGTTGTGTGAACCCATCTGTAGCTGGCCTACAGAAGGTTTACAGAGGCAGAAAATTATACAAGAGGAGACTGCCAATCTTTCTTCTATGGAGCAGCTGGTGGATTCAAACTACTGACTTTTGCATTGATAGCACTTTGCATTGATAATTCCTTACCAAAGGCCATCAGAGTTAAAAACAAGAAGTCACCAGAATTCCATGAATTAATGAAAGTGAAGGGGAAAAAAACATAAGGAGTAATAGCAGGAAGTTCTCTGTAAAGACAGCTCTTAAACAAATGAAAAAATGCTCACATTCATTCATATTTAAAAGTCAATGCAACACCACTTCTTGAAGTGGTTGGGCCAGTCACAGGAAAGGATGAGGTATTAGCTCTCTTCTGTGGTTAAACTGACTCATCTTCTATGAAGAACAATTTGACATTATCTACCAGAATAGCAAGTATATATACCACCTGAGCCAGAATTTCAACTTCTAGGAATTCATCACACAAGGTCAAAAGCTTATACAGAGCTATTTATTACAGACTTATTTTCAATAACAAAATGGGGAAGAAACACCTCAAAGCTGACCAATGGGGCAGAGTTGAAGAAATCAAATTACCAAGCTGGCAACTATAAAGCTGACTAGCAAGAAGAAAAAAAAAATGCATAGCATCCACAACTCACTTCACAACAAGAATAATTTCACATAGATTTAAACATAAGAAAGAAAGAAAACCACAAAAATACTAGAAGAAATCATAACGAGATGGACTTGCAGAATGGCTACAACAAAGTGGCTTGAGCTTGGAGGAGATTAGGAGGCTGGTACAGGACAAAGCAAGGTTTCCATTCTTTGTTCACAGTATTGCTGTGAGCTATAGCAAACTCACTGCACCTAACAACACCACCTAAGAACGCGGTATGGAACCCTCAGTACCTAATTGGTTAAATTGATGATCTCCATAAGCAGCACACATGCTCCACTAGGCCTTCTCTTTTCTGTAAGACAGGGAAGAAAACACCATAGTAAATAAGCCTAGAAGAAAGGAACTTGAAAGGCTATGTCATCTTTCTCGTCTTTGCATAACACCACCTGAGCGCTGACAGCCAACCTAAAGGGTGGATCTGATGATACCTGAGGTCTCTAATGCTGCTTCCTGCCCCAGCTGCCTCACTGTCCAAGAACTCGTCCTCATGTGGTAAAAATCTCTAAATGTAGAGTCTATAGAACTGGTTTCTAGTCTCAGATTTGAAATCACAGTCATTTATCCAATCAATAATTACCGAGCCTCAAATCACTTGCCACGGACTGTCTAAAGAACAAACAAACGTGTCTTAAAGGAAGTGCAATCAGAGTGCTCCTTGGAGGCAAGAATAATGAATCTCATTTACTTTGGGTATATTTTCAAGACCCAGTCCTTGGAGCAAGACATCATTCTGAGAAAGGTAGAGAGTCAGTGAAAAAAAAAAAAAGGAAGACCCTCAAAGATGGACTGACAGAGTGACTGTAACAAGGACTCACACATATACACATAAATGTATGTGTGTGCATACACATGCATGTATATACGGATACATGTATGTATATACATGTATACAGATGGTGAGGATGGTCCACGAGAGGGCAAGGTTCAGATCTGTTCATGAGTCCTCGTTGACATGACAGAACCTAACAACAATAACTGCTTGCTTCTGGATAGTGTTAAAGGTTAGCACACTTGGCTGGTAAATGAAAGGTTGATGGTTCAAAGTCACCCAAGGGTGCCTGGGAAGAAATACCTGGCAATTTACTTCCCCAAAACCCAGCCAGTAATAACCCTATGAAGCACAGTTCTGCTTTGACACACATGTGGTTGCTGTGAGTCAGTATCAGCTCAGCAGTACTGGTTTTGTTAACCACCTGCACCACATCATGTGTGGAAGTAGAGCTAAGCCAGTGAATAAGGCAGACAAGCACTTGCATTTTCAGATCTCAACAAGGAGCTTTTGACATGCTGGAGCATGCCCATGCTGACCTAAAAGGGCCAGCTGTTCAGTTTCCATGAGTTTTGAGAGCTGGCTGTTCAAAACAGCCACAATTAAATAGTGTAGAATGGAACGAAGAGCAATGCCTGATAGACATAGTTCATTAAGCAGCACGGAAACTAAAAAGAGCTCAGCTGAATGAATATAATTTAAACAAGAGTGACAGTTTAACGGCAGATTACAAAGATCAAATGGCAATATATTTACTAGGATCCAACTTAAACAGTGGACAGCCACTGATCAAACACTAAATACAACCCACATCTTAATATAAAACACATCTTGTGAGATGTCATGAGCTACATAGAATCTACAGTAAAGAATATAAAATTAGTATTTTTTATTCATAAATTATGTGTTATAAATCTTTTGTATCTATAAAATGTATAAATATAAACTCAACCTCGCTGGCTTAGAATCAGAACCCATTCAGAAGTGATCCTCTAGAAGGTTTTTGGAGGATGTAAACTGTACAGGAGGAGAATGCCTATCTTTCTCCTGAGGAGCAGCTGGTGGATTTGAACTGGCAGAGAGGAGAGGCTTTTGGGTTAGCGGTGGAACTCACTACAGACTACACCATCCGAGCTCCCTAAAATGTATCAATTATTGTGCACATGTATTATTTTACATATATAAGTACACAGAGATGTATACACACAGAATGAGGTACTGGTGTTTCAGTAGTAGTATTCCCACTCTTTGTGCGAGAGATCGTAGGTTCTATCCTAGTCCAGGTGCCCCAATCACAGCCACCATCCATCAGTAGACATGTACCTCGGGTATTACTGTGACAATGCTAGGCAGGGTTCAGCATGACCTTCAGAATAAAGTGGACTGGGGAGAAACACCTAGTAGTCTATTTCTGAAATTCAGCTGCTGAAACCCAAGAGATCACAGTTGGACACACACACGTACATGGTGATGGCCCAAGGCCAGGCAGACTCAGAGGCCGCCAACAAACACATATACACACTCCCACACGTACACTATCTCACCCTCACTCTTTCATATACATTCACTCACACACACTCACTCTCATTCACATATTCTGTCACACACATAAGCTCATTCACACACTCATACATTCTCACATGCTCACACACATTCTCACACTCACAGTCTTACACATATATGTTCAAACATTCACATTCTCATGCACTCACATCACACATGCTCATACACTGATCCTTAGACACACATTCACACACATGCTCATACACATACAAACACACACTCTCTCACACATACTCTTACTCTCACACACACAGATCACCTATCTGAGCTCCACTTGGAATTACTTCACTGTCATCTCTTAATTAAATGGCAACATTTGAGTCAATATGTCATAAAAACACTGAAACTCCAAACACAATCTAAAGTTAATGGTTAAATTATAAACAATTTGGAAAAGGTAAAAGAAGAACATTGTCCTCTCCCTATTTTAAAGATTCAAATAGAAAAAGCTTAAGAAAGTTTCAAAGTTGAATTCACTATCCTACTTCTTCCTAGCTACAATGACTCCTTTAAAAGATATCTATATGCAATTATGATAAAGCTAAAAAGGAAGATTAAATAAGAATTGTACATTTCTACTACAATGTTGGTAAACAACACTGACTAGATCATAAACCTCCAGAACAAATTAATTTGTTTTGGTAAAAGTGTGGCCAGAATGATTCTTTGAAGGGAAGAGAATAGGATAAGAGTGGTTAAATAATGACTATTACACTGGAACAGATGAAATAAGGAACTGTCTAAAATGAATACATGATTAGACATTATACATACAACAACAGTCCAGAATAAGAGATATATCATTGCAAAGAGGACTGGAGGAGGAGGTAATTGTACAATAAATGACTATTTAAAAAGAGAAAGTGAACTGGAGGAGGAGGAGGAAGGGAGGGCGAGGGGATAAAATGTGCAAAAAAGAATGAACAAAAATCTAACTTCTCTGTAAATGTTCATTAAAATCACAATTAAAATAAAATTTCATTTTTACAAAAGGATATAAGAGTAAATTGGGGGGACGGGGGAATAAAGAAGTGAAGATGGCAAGATGTGATGTCATTTACTTTGCACATGTTACCAGGAAGGACCAGCACATGGAGAACTTGGTGGAGTCAGAGAAAGAAGACAACAACCCTCAAGGAGATGAGGTGATATGGGCCTCAAGGAGATGAGGTGATATGGGCTCAAACAGAGCAATGTCCATGAGGATAGCACAGGGCCAGGCAAGATAAGTCAGAACAACATTCCTGAGGATGCTTTCTCTGAGTCTTCAGGTCTTTAACCTCTTTATGATCACAAACAGAACTGTAATCTGAAGAGAAGGGTACATCAGGTGAGATGTTGTCTCTACTCTCCACGTATCTATCTTCACACCCTCAAGGCCAGCAGCTCCTTCACTTTGGCCCTAAGGACCTAAAATCAAGCCAGACCCTGAGCTAAGTCATCCTCAATAGCTTTCCCAGGCTGTGAATTTTTCAGGAGAATGCTAGTGAAGAGGCTACTTTCACACCTGACTCACACCTGGCAGGAGCTGGCAAAAACCTATTTTCCAACCAGCCTGGTGATCCTTTCCCTTCCAGAATGTAACTCCAAGTTATATTTCCTCCAGGACTTATTTTAAAAAAAAATAATAAGTCCTACATTTTAGAACATACCATTCTGTGCAACTAAAATCAGCTCAGGTGTATCTGAGAAGTCTATAGTAAGACTTTTTGTGTTCCTTCCAAAGGAGCCTTGGTGGTGCAGTGCTACATAATGGACTAACTCAACAGGTAAGGACAAAGATGGGCAGTCTCCTCCTGAAAAACTTTGTTGTTGTTCTTGTTTTGTTATGTGCCATCAAGTGACCTGCGATTCCTAGCAACCATATGTACATTAACTCTGAAACTTGCCCTATCTTGAGCCAATCTCCTCATCTCCAAAATCTTCACTGCACCATTTACAAAGACAATCCATCTCATCCTGGGTCCTCCTCTCCTGCACTGTCCCTCCAACCTTCTAAGCATGATGTCCCTCTCTAAGGACTGGTCTCTGCTGGCCACGTGCCCAAAATATATGAGACAGAGCTTCCAAATCGTTGCCTCCAGGGAGCAGCCTGGCTTCACCCTCTCTAGGACACACCTGTTTGTTCTCCTGGAAGTCCACGTTATGTTCAACACTCTTTTCCAGCACCACAATTCAAAGTCACTGATCCTTCCTCTATCGTCCTTAGTTATTGTCCAGTTCTCAGATGTTTGCAAGTAATTTTAAGACCATGGCCTGGATCAGGTGCACCATAGACTCCAGACTAACATCGTTGCTCTTTAGTACTCTGACAGCAGACTTTCCCAGTGCAATTTATCTTTTGATTTTCTGACTTCTGGTGCCAAGATTGTGGAACTAAACCAGCTGAAGTCACCAACAATCTCAAATCTCTTCTCTGTCCATCATGAAGCTGCTAATTGGTCCAGTAGTGAGAATCTTTGTTTTCTTGATGTTGAACTCCAATACATATTGAAAACTACAGTCCTTGACCTTGTGCAGAAAATGTCTCATGTCCTCTTTGGTTTCAGGAAGCAAGATGTATTATCTGCATAAAACAGGTTGTTGATGACTTTTCCTCCAATCCTGCCACCACATTCCTCCTCATAAAGTCCAGCTTCCTGAATAATCTGTTCTGCTTATAAGTTGAAAAGGTATGGCAATCTGATGCATCTCTGACACACACCTTTCCTGATCCTGAACCATGCAGTATAAAGCTTTACAGCCTCCCAAAACCTGCTAGAGGATAGCTAATCGTCAGAACCATCTCTAAAGAAGTTGATTCTGTTGCTACTGTTGCTGTCAAGTGCCACGGGCTCAAGTACAACTCATAGTGACTATGAATAACAGATCTGAACGCTGCTCTATCCTGTGCCACTCTCATCATCTCTGACACACGTGAGCCCATTTCTGCAGTCACTGTGTCAATCCATCTTGCTGAGGGTCTTCCTCTTTTTTCACTGACCCTCCATCTTTCCAAGCATGATGTCCCTCTTCAAGGAAGAGTCAGTCTCTCCTAGCAACATGTTCAAAGTACATCAGATGAAGCTTCATTATACTTGCCTGCAAGGAGCATTCTGGTTGTGCTTTTTCCAAAACATAGTGTTCATTCTTTTGGCAGTCCACAGGATGTTCAGTATTCTTCTCCAACACCACAATTCACAGGCATGAATTATTCTTCTATCATCCTTAATTACTGTCCAGTTCTCAGATGTACACATAGCAAGTGATTGACAAGGTGCACCTTAGTCTTCAAACTGTCTTAGTTTTGATTTTCCTTTCTGAAATCCCAATTCTGAAGCATCATTAAGGAAAGAACAAGATTTGACGTGACAGAGTCAAGCACCTATTTAGGTTTCACTTTAAATTTCCAATCTTAACTAGCAGACAAACAGCCATGCCAAGAACAGTCTCAGTGTTGGATGCAATGTTGCTTCTAGGAATCTGCCAGCTTGGAAATGTTCCTTTTGCAATTTGAAAACGCGATGCCTGGTCACTGCTGGTCTGCAATTCATGTTACGTCGGTGGCTGGCTTCCTGTACTGATAGATGTTATGCATCTGGTATTTCACATGTAAGTAGGCTCACTGTGGTTGACAAGTGTCAATAAAACTTCTAGACTAAGATAGGCTAGGAAGAAAAGCATGGCGACTTCCAAAAAGGAACCAGTGGAAACTCGCTCACTTCCTGTGGCTGCCAGTGGAGCTCATGGCATTCAGCAGAGAGGCCCAAGAAAGTGAAGCAATACCACTGAGGACTCACACAACCATTACAGCAACGAAGTCAAACACAGCAGATGCTGTGTGCAATTAAGCACTCCACTGCTCATCACCTCCAGACTGGGGCACTACACCCTGCAGAGTGGACAAATACCCTGGGACCCAGACGAGCTGAAGGCCATGTGTGAGTCAGTAGGATGCAGTATGGACCTCTGCTCCTTCTCCATGAAGACCCTTGGTAAAGAAAGTGAGCTGAACTCCATGGAATGCCTTGTTTTTTCCAGGTCTTCCAAACTTTCCATCTTTGGCCACTTTCTATTGGTTATTTTACTGGGAAATACTTGTCTTTTCCTTCTCTGCCTTACACAGGTCCCAGCTTTCACAGGTATTTACTATACAGGGCACCGAAAAGAGCAAAAAAGTACTGTTGGTCCTGGGAACCCCTCAGCTTGGCAAGCACATAGCTCTCCTGTCCATATCTGCCTTATCCCAGCTAGCTGAAGAATACGAGGTCTGCCTTCATGCCCTTACAGTCATGCCCACAGGTTACTGTGAAGATGACAACATGTGCATCCTTCCAGGGACCCCAGACCTGATCATTATCTCTAAAAGCTCTCTTTTAGGAAGAGGGGATATTTCAGTCAGTAATGAGGCTATGAGGCTCTCCACAACCACCCAATAACACGCTACACCCCCTATCTGCTGGAGACACAGGAAATGGGGACCACAGTTCTCACTTTAGATATCACAAACCCAGGTTCAATTCTGGGCCACCACAGCACATGCACGGCCACCAGCCGCCTATTAGAGGAAGCCAGCATGCTGATGTGCTTCTGACCATGTCCCAGTGCCACTTCCAGACCAAGAAGAACCAATCCCTTCAGGACAGTTTAGCACAAGATGAAAATCTCAGACTTTGATTCTCTACTACCTCTTTCAGGGAGAATTGATGGCAGCAGGCTTGCTGGAATCCTGACTTTATGTCAAGAAATCAACCAATGTAATCCATTGTAAAAATGGATTACAGTTGTGCTCAAGTTGGCAGCTTAGCATGGCCCATGTGCAAGAATTACAAGCAAATTTGTGAAGTGTATTTTTATAAAATATTTTTATAAAGCAAAATGCGTATGAATGAAAAACAAGCAAGGTTTGCAAACTTTCTCTCAAATCACTATAAAAGAAACTGGATGACATCCAGAACCCATCATTATTTTTCAAAGATACAACTTTATTTGGAAAGAAACTGTGCCTAAGTACAGCACTACTGGAAAAGGAAAACAAAGTAGGAAGTACACCCTCCATAACTTCAATACCTGCTACACAGTCACAGTAATCAAAACTGCTTGGCACTGGGACAGACAGAGGAACACAGACCAGTGTAATAAAGCCCAGGACCCAGAAATCCGCTCATCCTCCTGTGGACTGCTGACATTGTGATGAATTACACAAATCAACTGTTATTAATGTTATTACACAAAGTATGAGTAATGCTGCTCACAGGATTCTGAACCTACTCAATATAACTTTAGCAAGTAAGATATAATTTTCCAGGGACTGAGATGGGTTGTCATTGGAGACCATGGCAGCTGACCACAGGAAGTAACCATGAATGAAGAGCAGAGTTGTCCAGCAATGCAAGGCCTCAAAGAGAGGTTCCTCTTTCCTCAGCGTGTCCAGCTGTTCAGTAGCGCTGTTTGTTGCTGAGGAGGTGGTATCAATCCACAGCAACCTGTCCACAGAACAAAATGCTGCTGACCCTGTGTCATCTTCACAGGGGCAGGGGTTCACAGCAGGGCACTGTATAATCAGTCATCTTTAGGGACCACTGTGCTTAGGGCCACCAGGGGACTGGGCCACCTTAACACCAGCAAAAAGAAGATAATGAACAGTGAATAAAAAAAAGGACTTAGGTAGCTTTGCCTCAAACTTAAGAATCAGCATCATAAGAAAAAACATGCCTCCAAACCAACCCTAGCTATTAAGCAAGGTAAAACTAAAGTCATCAAGGTGAAAGTAGATCATCCCGGGAGAAAAGAGAGAGGAGGAAAGCGAATGACAGGAGTCAGTGTCTAGGTCACAATTCAGGGGTCCTGCTCAACAGGGGTGGGTGAACCAAGGATGTCCACCCAGTGTGGACTGGAGCCCCAGGGAGAACCTTCTAGGGCTGGCCTAAACCCAGAGGCCCAGTAGCACATACAAACAGCACTTAACTGGTGACAGCCTGTCCCTTGGGCCTGCCAGGTTGGAGCTACAAGGCAGTGACAAGTGGATCTGACCAGATCTGCCCCCTAGCTGGACCCAAATGGAGACATGAGAGCAAGACTCCAAAATTCCATCCAAGGACAAGAGTGGGGGTTAGAGGGTGAGTTCCACCTGAGCATGAGGCTCCTAGCTGGCATCAGCAGAAGGTGGCCACACAGTCCCCGTAGGGTTTTCTTTGTGGAGGTGTTCTGTGCACAACTTCTGGAAGGCCAGTCTGAGTCCCTGCCATACAGCAGAGCCTCTGGAACACCAGCTGATCGCTACAGGATCCACACATAGGAAGTGGACATCAGGAGCTGGCAGCAGCCCACAGGTTGACCCAGCATCTTCTCTTCAAGATCGCAGCTCAAAGCCAAGAAGTTCTCTGAAAGCTGCTACCACGCACATTCCCTTTACCAACGACTGCAGCAACCACTCCTTTCCCCAAAATTCCAAGCAGGCAGGAGCAGGACCACGGACACCTTCACAGGTGGCATTCACCATCTTGCTTGCAGCTGGTACCATCAGCAAGAGGACAGCTGGCAACACAGGCAGATGGGCTGGGGTTTGAATCTCAACTCTGCACTTGTCAGTGCTGGCAACGCCGGTGAAACCTGGTTTAGTTATCAATCAGGGAAAACAAAGATTCACAAGACAAATCCAGCCTGCTGCTTGTTTTTGTTAATAAAGTTTTATTGGGACACTGTCACATTCACTCATTTAACTATCATCTGAGGATGTTATACTGTTATATATAACAGCAAAGTCAAGTAGGCAGCAACAGAAACACCATATGAACCACAAAGATAAAAGCATTTACTTCCTTTATAGTAAAAATTTTCTAACCTCGAACAAAATAGGGCAGGGACCAGATCCACTGTCCAGAGGGTCACTAATAATCACAGTTGACTCAACAGCTCATAACAACACAATTTGAGGGACTATTCTGAGAAATTAAAGGCTTGACTTGATGGACTGAGCACCACTCCTCTGTCAGCATGTTTTAATATGGTGGCTTGCATGGTGCTACGATGCTTGAAGTTTTGCCACTGTTTCAATTTGGTTGGTTTTTTCAGGGGTTTGTTTTGGTTTTTTGGGTTTTTTTTTTGGTGGTTTGTCTTTTTTTTTTTTTTTTTACCAACAGGTGTTCTACCAACCAGGTCAGCTACCAACCATGCTGGCCAGGTTTCCCCATCCACTATGACAGACTGGTATGAAAATTAGCCAATAAAAGCCCTTCATTTCACAACAGAAGTTGTTGTTGTTGTTATGTGCAGTCAAGTCGTTTGTGACTCATAGCCTCATAGCGACCCTATGCACAACAGCCCTAAACCCTGCTCTATCCTGTGCCAACCGCACTGCCTCTGACACACCCATCCCGATT
>NW_006399988.1:2981173-3013134 GCF_000299155.1 Elephantulus edwardii
GTTGGGTCACCTTTCTTTGGAATGGGAACAAATATAGATCTCTTGCAGTCAGTTGGCCAAGCGATTGTTCTCCATATTTCTTGGCACAATTTGGTGAGCACATCCAGGGCAACATCTGTTATCTGAAATACTTCAATGTCCCCAAAAGGCCCCTCAACTGGAGGAACTCCAAACACAGAGGCCGCCCCATGGACCGAGCATACAGACAGTGGAGCTGCCCCAAGATCAGGCACAGTATGGGGCTCTGTGGAACTGGGCTCCATATCATCGCCTGCTAGATGGCAGCTCACATCAACAGTATTACAGACAAGCACACAATACCTGGCTTCACAGTGATTCATCGAAGGTGTGCTTTCCTAACTTTTTGCCTTTACTGAACTCCCTCCTGTCTGTCAATGTCTCTTCCAGAACACCCAGGACCAATTATGATTCCATCCAGATGTAGATTGACCTTCAGAGAAAACAAAGGGGCAAGCCCTCTTCCCCACCCTCCCTACCCACCATGATACACAGTATCTGTGAATGCACCTAAAGCTGCATTCCCATTTAAATACAGTCCCCTATGTCAATTAATTCTGGGAAGCTGTGAATTGCCAAGGTCTTCAGAGTCTTTGTCCAAACGAACACCAAGAGGCCTTGTCTCCCCAGCATGCTTTCCCTCTAACTCCCTGGCTTCACCTTTATATCTTCACAATTTCATCTGTTGGGTTTGGTCGATCCAAACAACTAAAGCAAACTTCTGTTCATGAATCCAAATCTCACATTCAGCAAATATTGGCTAAGACCTCTGTGTGCCAGTTCACCTCCTCTAGGCTGAACTGAGATCCAGGTTCCAGGCCCTGATCTCAGGGGGCTTCCCGGGTTAAGAAAGGAAATGACATTTTATTAATTACAAAATATGTATGTGACCACAACTGTTAGATGCAGCTCCAGTGAGGCACGTTCAGTACCACACCTAGTTTGGTGTCAGCAACTGTCTAAGGCCTCCGTCAGTCAGCCCTACCAGCCTCTGAGGTACAATGGACCTCATCCATCAGGAGGGAGCCTTATCCTCAGCAGTCCTGAGATGTGGCCTCACACAGGCACTGCCTTGGAAGCCGTGCTGACATCATCTGGCTTTCTCTTTCCTGCCCAGTTTTGGTACCTAAAGCCATCTCTTTCTCCAGCTCTATTCCCCTGGAGGGCTTGTTCTGGGCCTCACTGAGTGCAGGCACCGTCACCCATAACACATCTCTACTGGTTCCTGTGGGCAGTGAGTCTTAATTTTGTCTTAGTAGTAAGAGTGGAGATGAAACTAGTATCTAGTGGGTGGCAGCCAGTGGTCAGTGTCCACTTTAACTCCTGAAACTCTTTATGTGCAGAGAACAACTCCACACATTTTTCAAGATGGTGACTTTTTGTAATCACTGAATTACTAATTCTAAAACATCACTAAGGGCCAGAGAAAGGAACAAAGCTAGCCTACTTACACATAAAACCCCCTTATCATATGGCCCAACTCATTCATGGCATACTTTGTCTAAGCTCATGTGCCAAGCTTCTGGCATTAGGGATGAAGAGCTCATTCTCAGGTCCTCCAATGTGCTCAGAGTCTCTGAAGGGTATAAACTACTAACACACTCTGCTACTTAACTTAAAGCCTGTTACAGCAAAAGGCTAGTGGTTTGAAGCTACTCAAAGATGCCTCAGAAGAAAGGTCTGGCAACTACATTTCAACCTCAGCCACTGAAAACCAGCAGAGCACAATTCTCCTCTGGCACACAAGGATGCAAGTAATCAGCACCAACCTGGAAGCAGGCTTCATTAGGTTGTAAGAGTCTAGCCCACATATGTTCACTGAGATAAGATGACCCCACAAAACCCCAACTGTTGTTACACAACTCAGATGTTCAGTAAACAAATTAATAAAAGAAAAAAAGAAAAGTATGACAGTTTCGTGTAAGTCTATTTATGCTGCTTGTTCATAGTTTAGTACTCTGCTATTATATCCCTGAGCTCTCATTAAACACCAAGACTCAGTGACTCTATAGGACAGTGAAGCTGCCCAAGAGATTTCCAAGGCCACAACCTTAGAAATCCAGACTGCCACATCTTTCTCCAGCAGAGCAGTTGGGGGCTCAAACGTCTGACATTAAGGTTGGTCGCCAAGCCAACCACTACACTGCTATGAAAACTGTTATCTTATCAGCTGAATATGTCTACCCAAAAAGCCCAAAGAGTAAGAAAGCACCCTTTCACAGAGCCTGCAGCAGGAGGTCTGTGCCCACACAGCAGCCCCACTCCACACATTCGAATGAAGGCACTCAAAACACTAAGTGGGCAAGCTGAGCAACTGACAGAGCCATGCCCTCCCTCAGCAAACTCCAACAATCCAGCCTTTCAGCACCAGCCTAATGGGCTTCTCTTGGCTCAGACAATGTTGGCTTGGCAAAACACTCATTCTCACATCTTAAATTAGTATGGGTCAGAAAAGAATGGAGGCTCAGAATCTGCCTTGACCCCATACGTAGCTTATCTGGGTCAGAAACCATGGTGCCTGGACATAACAATTTCAGACTTTTTTCTGGAAAGATCTAAAGTATCAAGTTACTTATTTCTCCAATCAAATCTTAATATCTCATTCTTCCACTTAAGACTGTTTTAAATGGGAGATAGCAACCGGGAAATAAGACTGCTGCTCTTCAGGGTCACACAGTCTGTCCTCTTTGGCTGCACAAATGCCCACAGACCTCCCATACACCTGCCTGCAGACCTCCTTGCAGGTTTTGTCCCCACACCTGCCTACAGACCTGCCTGCAGGCCTCTCACACACCTGACTGCAGACCTGCCTGCGGACCTCCCACACATCTGCCTACAGACCTGCCTACAGACCTCCCACACACCTGTCTACAGACCTGCCTACAGACCTCTTATAAACCTGCCTGCAGACCTGCCTGAAGACTTTGTCCCCACATCTGCCTACAGACCTGCCTAGACCTCCCACACACCTGCCTGCAGACCTCCTACACACTTGTCTACAGATCTCCTACACACCTGCCCACAGGCTGCCCACACATCTGCCTACAGATGTCCCTCACACCTGTCTACAGACCACTAACACATCTGCCCACAGCCAAAGGCCCTGAGGATGAAGGGTGGCTATACCAATATGCTTTCTGAGCAGTTCCTCCTCTCTGGCCACAGTGGGACCTCTGAGTCATCTTTGCTTCTCATCTTAACAGATTCTCCTTCAGAGAGCCTTCTTACTCCCTTCCCATGGTATCCAGGTGGACTCTGAAAAAGGCATTTCTTAAATACTCCCAGAACTCTTTTTAAGATGCCCAGCTAAACCCTTAGGAAGCATCGCAGAACCTTCTAAAACACTGGCAGGCTCGCTCCCTGGGGAACCCCACAGTAAACCCTGTCTGCCAGGCAGGGGGCAGGTACACAGGAATGAAATGTTCAGACATACCTTCAACCCTGGAACAAGGGCTCCCCAGGAAGCCTGGGCCACTGGGAGTGAAAGGTTATTTTCAAGTATGGTGTCCTTCTCTAATGACCACATACCCAAAGTTCGTGAGAATTAATTTCACCATCTTTGACTCTAAGGAGCACCCTGGATTCACTTTCTCCGAGATAGACCTCTCTCTTCTCTGGGCAATTTATGGGACATTCAGGATTCTTCTGCAGCAACACAACTCAAAGGCAATGATGGCTCTTACATCATCCTTAGTCACTGTCCAGTTCTCAGATGCATAGCAAGCAAATGAGAAAATTATGGCTTGGATCAGGTACACCTTATTGACAGCCTGGCCATTACTGACATTACTGCTCTTCAGTACTCGGGGAGAGGTTCCCAACAGCACATTTTCCCCATTATGGCTTGTATTTTGATTTCTTGACTGCTACTACTAAGGGTCTTGATTGTGGTACCAAGTAAGATGAAATTGTTGACAACTTCAAACTTTTCTTGATCTACTGCAATGTTGCCTACAGGCCCTGTGGAAAGAAATTTTGTCTTCTTGATATTGAGATGTAATCCATATTGAAGGCTGTAGTCCTTGATCTTCTACAGCAAACATTTCAGAGGAGCAAAAAAGAAAGTGAGGGAAGTGCTAAAGACAAGTGAGTCCTCTTGTAATAGCTGGCTCCCGCCACAGGATACCCTGCCATATTTGAGGAGGTGAACAAGTAAGGAAACTGCCAAGAAGGAAGAGCAGGTAATGTATTTAGACACATTGCACAACTGTGTGTGTGTGTGTGTGTGTGTGTGTGTGTGTGTGTGTGTGTGTGCGCGCGCGCGCGCGCACAAATCTGTATCTTTCCCACTTACTCTGTCTTGGTAAACATCCCAGTGCCATCTTTACAGGTGGCATGACCTATCTTCCTTTCACAGAATGGCCGGTGGATTAGAACTGCTGACTTTCTGTTGCCAGTCCAACATGTACTGCACTCTACCACCAAGGCTCTCTGGTTAAACTTATAGTGTCTGGATATGAACCTCAGAAGGCAAAAGACCAAGGCCTACTGAGGGAGCTCTGGTGGTGTAAACTGTGGAGAGCTGCACTACTAACAAAAGGCTGCACTTCTCTAGCGGTTCAAATCTGACATCAGCTCCTAGGAAAAAAAGATGGGCATCCTACCAATTTACAGCTTCTGAAAACTATGAGTCAATTCCCACCTGACAGCAATAAGTTGCTTTGCTTTTTACTGCGCACTTAGCTAACAGTGGGTCAGGGCTGCCATTGAGAATCCCATGGACAAACCAATGGGAATGCATACCAAGAAGTCAGTCCAAATTATTAAGGGATATAAGAAATAGGAAAAGGAAAGTCAAAATTAGTTTATTTTGTAGTTACTTCTTATTTCTTCAGTTTGTAACTTCTCTCTAAAACAAGTGATTTTAGACTTCTGGAAATCACCACCTAAAAATTATCTGAGCATAGGATACAACTGTCTAATAAATGGCAATGGTGAGTGATAGCAAATGATACTTAAAAATAATTACAATTGCAAGTTTCTATTTTACCCCAGAATTTTTTAAAAAAGTTTTATATAAGTAATCAAAACCACAATGAGATACCAACTCACCCCAGTAGCAATGGCAAAGTTTAACAGGACAGCAAGTAATAAAAGTTGGAGAGGATGTGGTAAATTAGGAACTCTCATACACTGTTGGTGGGACTGTAGAATGGTATAACCATTCTGGAAGGCAGTTTGGCATTTTTTCAAAATGCTGAACCTAGAAATTTTATATGACCCAGCTATCCCACTGCTTAGAATATACTCGAAGAAAATCAGAACTGAGTCACAAAAGGAGATCTGTAGACTAATGTTCATAGCAGTGTTATTCACCATCACAATAACATGGTTGTTGTTGTTTTGTGCAGTCGAGTCGTTTGCCCTAAACCTTGCTCTCTCCTGTGCCAATCGCACTGCCTCTGACACACCAATCCCGATTACCTCAGTCACTGAATCAATCCACCTCATAGAGGGTCTTCCCCTCCTATGCCATCCCTCCACCCTCCCAAGCATGATGTCCCTCTCCAAGGACCTGTCCCTCCTTACAACATGTCCAAAATATGTCAGACGAAGCCCCAGAATCCTTGCCTTCAAGGAGCAGCCTGGCTTAACCTCTCTAGGCTGAATCTGTTTGTTTTCTTGGCAGTCCATGGTACATTCAATACTCTTTTCCAGCACCACAGCTCAAAGGCATCCATTCTCCTTCTATCCTCCCTGGTCACTGTCCAACTCTCTGATGCATAACAAGTGATTGCAAAGACCATAGCTTGTATTAGACGCACCTTAGTCTCCAGAGTGACACCATTGCTCTTCAGTACTTTGGAGAGGTCCCTAACCACAGACTTTCCCATTGCAATACTTTTTTTTATTTCCTGATTACTGGTGCCAAGAGTGTTGATTGTGAAGCCAAGCAGACTAAAGCTGTGAACAATCTCAATCTCTTTGCCATCCATCCTGATGCTGCCAATTGGTCAAGGTGTGAGAATATTTGTCTTGTTGACATTGACCCTCAATCCATATTGAAGGCTGCAGTCTACTTCATAGTCCAGATGTCTGTATATACTTATAATGGACGTATCCAACTTACTGTTTTCTTTTTTTTTTTTTTTTTTTTTTTTTTTTTTTTTTTAATTTTGTGTGCGTGTACCGTCAAATCAGATCTGACTGGTACAGGAGGATATTGCGCCTCCTTCTCCGGCAGAGCATCTGGTGGATTCGAACTCTGTTCCTCTGGGATTGCAGTGCAGCTTCTTGCCACTAGGCCACCAGAGCTCCCCTCAACTTATTGTTTTCTATTATAACAATTATCCACTAATAAGATATATTAAGATAGGAAACAGCTTCTCCGTTCCTATTTTGGTTGACCAAATTTCTAAACTCTTCACTCTGCCTCTTATGCAATCCTGTGTCTCAAATTTCATCTATTATACATTAAAAGACTACATTCTACAACAGGGTATTACTGGATAGTCCAAATGGTTAACAAACTTGGCTATTAACCATAAAGTTCAAGTCCATCCAGAGTCACCTAAGAAGGCAGGCTTTAAAACTAGCACCTTCCAGTACATATGTCTAAATATTGGACATTTTTTACAGAAGACAAAAATTCATCCCAAAAGAGAGGCCATATTCAGAGGCAAATTTCTCTGCTCTACTCCATCAGAACAAACCAGTCGAGGGCGAAGACTAACACTGGACAGGCATTCACTTGTTCAAACAGTATGATCTTCACCTAAAGTTGAACATATTTATAAAGGATTAAAAAGCAACATGTTCTAACTTCCTTCCACACCTGACGTCTCTGAAAATAGAAATGTGAAATAGAAGTTTCCTGGTGTCATAAGCACTTGGCTACATACCAAAAGGTCTTGCTTTGATGGATGGCCTTCCAGCTGCTTTGTAAGGTCAAGGCCACCACCAAACCACGGAGCAGCTCTACTCTGTGACACATGGACCGTCATGAGTCAAAACTACTGAGTGCGACTGGATAGGACACAAGAAAGTCTGTGGTTATTTTCTGAAGTAAACGACACTGCACAAAATGACCACTGTGTTAATGTCTTCCCCCAGAAGTCAGCCAACTCTCAATGCCCCCAAGACCCAGTGAGCCTGCTTGGCTCTGCTGCCCTTATCAGGTGCCTGCAAGCTACTTACCATCAAGTCATCGTTCTGGTCTTTTTGTTAATTTGGACTGCAAGTCAAAGTAAAACACAAAATATTTTTAAACCACTGTCTTTTTCACCATAAAATACTAGCTGAAACATAAAACCTATACATAGGTGGCACATGACTGTACTTTTTGTTTTACCTCAAAAATATTTACTATTAGGTTCTGTCAATGACAACTCATAGCAAGTCCCAAACAACAGATCTGAATATTGTCGTATCCTATGCTATTCTCATCATCTATGATACACTTGAGCCCACATTTACTGTCACTGTGTCAATCCATCTTGTTGAGGGTCTTTCCCTTCTTCACTGACACACCTCCCTCACTCTTTTCTACCAAGCATGTGTCCTCTTCCAAGGACTGGACCCACTTTTTTTAGATGCTGTAGAAAATTCAAATGTCTACTTTTCCCTCTATTAACTCCTACTGCATAATAAAAGGAATCCATTTAAAATCTTAACCAAGTGATAAACAGTATGTTCAACAGGAAGTGATAAATTCTGTTTTGATAATTTACCACAGTAAACCAAAGCAAAACACTCACCCAAACCTCACACAGTCTACTTCTAAGTTAGACAAAAGATTTTAGTTTAATAAAACAAGACACTATCCTCCTTAGAGGGCAGAGGCCCAGAGCTCAGCCATTAACATCCCCAGAGGTTAAATAATAACAAGAGTGTTTGAGGAACATTCTGAAAAGCTGAACTACTAACTCTGGACCTGGGTAAACTATGCTACATATTAACTTCATTCATAAGTGTAGAGTACAAGTCTTTTGCAGTAGAAACAAAAACAATGTTCATTTGTTTAGACAAGTGTCTATGAGAGCTAAATGCAGAGAAAGCTGCTACCCCAGAATGCTTCAACAGGGAAGGGCTTCCGACATGCCTCTTGCCTCCTCACTCCTTGAGGAAACGGTGAAATGCAGCCCTACTAAGGTCATGGTTTACTTTACCTAGGCACAAGTGGCTGCTAGTAAGAGTCAAGGATGAAAACTCAGCGCTCTCATGTATTTCTCAAAGCCCTATGGAACTTGGGAGGTCAAAAACAGCTGTTGCTCTTCACCTGTTGGAGACCCTTGTATGTCAGAGCAGAAGTCACTCCGAGGATTGGGGGGGGGGGGGAGAAAGACCACCTGGTCTTTAACCCAAGAAGCCACTGTGGGCTTTCAGTTAGCCAAGCCATTAGCCATTTGGCCAACCAGAGACTCAGGTGCGACAGAGCCTGGTTAAAAGGAAGCAGGACCAGGAAGCCTGCTTCAGGGCTCCCAAGCTTCTCCACCATTATGCACCTGTTATTTGTTGCTGTTATTGTTATGTATCCCTGAGTCAGGACCAACCCATTGATGACTCTCCGGTGGGTTTTTAGAAGCAATAAATCACATGAGGGGAGACTGCCTATCTTTCTTCCGAGGAGCGACTGCTGAGTTTGAACCATGCGCCTCAGGTTGGCAGTGAAGCTTCTTACCACTAAACCACTAGGGTGCCATTAAGTGCCTGGATGACCTATATTTCTGGTCCCATCTAGCCTAAGACTTCCCTGCCTGAGTCTTCCGGGGCACATTCCAAGCACAGGCAGACAAGCAGACAACCACGCTGCCTACTGCTGAACATCCTCAAGCTCTCCCACCATGTCCTAAAAGACTAGCCCCAGCCTTCCTAACATGCACGCTGTGCTAACATTGCAAAAATGGCCTTTATCTCTAATACGTATATCTAAACTGTAAAACTTCACAGCCCTTCTTACCAGAGGAAACCTGGGGACAAGTGGAATCAGAAATGCAAAGAGAAAAACCACATTCAACATAGCCTACAAGGGTGGCCTCACCAACACCATCACAACCTGGGAAAACTTGTCAGGCAGCTGGCCCTTCAACTCACACAAAATTGCCATAATTCCTGGTGGCCCGATGGCCCGGTGGCCCAGTGTCAAGAAGCTGCACTGCATCCCATAGGCAGGCAATTCAACCTCTGATATTACTGCCTCTGAAAACCCGCCAGAGGGTTAGCTTTGGGTAGATTCTGACTCAACGGTGCCCAACAACAAGGCTACAAGCAAGAGTAAACAAGCTGAATAATGTGCCTGGCCAACCAGGGGTGACTACAAGCTCTTACTTCCATTAAAACACCACGGATATGTCAAAATGCAATTTTTAAATCTGGCTCCCAGTGACCACCAAAGCAAAAGAACAGATTTACTGATCCATTGTTTTCTGTCTAAAACTGATCCTGTGCTTGGAACTTTAACAGAGAATTCAAAAGCATCATTTACGACCTGCAGATTCACTGCTGTCCAGACAGAATAAACACACTGTTGATTCACTACCAAGTTTCAAAGGCTGTAAACCGCACAGGAAATTGCCCATCTTTCTCCCTCCAAGCCCAAAGCTCATGGAGCCAAGGCCTTTAAGTTAGCTGCACAACTTCCTGTAGCCTAAGCCATCAGACCAAAAGTGCCACTGACTAAAGTCTGCATAGTCAACATGCTGTGTTCCAATCAGTTGATCAGCAAGCTTTATTAGCACCTACTAAGTGAGAATCATGCAACTAACTAGAGAGCAAATATTTTTTTTAAAAAAATAGGTAAGCAGCCCAAGGTGCTGCTGAAGGAAGTAGATAGACTAAAACAGTTACTATGTAATGTGCTGTAATGGTTAACAACTGAGGATTAAAAATAATACATTAAGTAGTAACAGGGTTTTCACCATCTTAACTCATCCTGTAAACAGTATCTTCCATTTCCCAAGTGAATGTACTACACTCCACACGTCACACTGTCCCCAACACCATTACCATCTTCATCAGCTTATCAGCAGCTTCCCAAGTCCCCATTCACCACTGGGCCAATTGACAGCATCAGTATGGATGGTGAAGAGATTGAGATAGCTAACAGTTTGCTTGGCTCCACAATCAACACTCTTGGTAACAGCAGCCAGGAAATCAAGAGACAAATTGCATTGGGAAAGTCGGCTGTGAGGGACCTCTCAAGAGTACTGAAGAGCAACGACGTCAGGCTGGAGACTACGGTGCGTCTGATCCGGGCTACAGTCTTCGCAATTACGTGATATGCATCAGAGAGTTGGACAGTGAATAGGGTTGACAGAAAGAGAATTGATACCTTTGAACTGTGGTGCTGGAGAAGAGCACTGAATATATCATGGACTGCTAGGAGAACAAACAGGTTTGTCCTGGAGAGGGTGAACTCCTTGGAGTCAAGGATTCTGAAGCTTCCTCTGACATACTTTGGCATGTTGCAAGGAGGCACTGGTCCTTGGAGAGGGACATCATGTTTGGAAAAGTGGAGGGGCAGCTAAAGAGAGGAAGACCTTCGATAAGATGGATCGATTCTGTGACTGGAGCAGTGGGAATAAGTGCATTTGAGATGGCTAGGTTGGCAAAGGATAGAACAGCATTCAGAGCTCTAGGGTCACTATGAGTTGCAAACGACTCGATGGCACAGAAAAACAACAATAACAATATTTTAATTTTCTCATTAGTCTTTGTAGCTGACCCTCTAGCAGCTTTTTAGAGGAGGTTTGATTACACAGGAGGAGATGGTCCGTCCCACTCCTCAGAAGGTGGTGGATTTTAACAAAGTGTCTCTGGGACTGCAGTGCACCTTCCTATCACTAGGCCCCTATAGCAGC
Organism: Elephantulus edwardii; assembly: GCF_000299155.1. Classification (NCBI taxonomy): domain Eukaryota; kingdom Metazoa; phylum Chordata; class Mammalia; order Macroscelidea; family Macroscelididae; genus Elephantulus; species Elephantulus edwardii. The sequence goes on from NW_006399988.1 coordinate 2,991,991, forward strand.
TCTGAATTTGGATTTCTTGCCTCGAAAACTGTAAGAAAACTTAATCATTATCATAGATTAACTTAGTCCTTAATAATTACTAACATAATAATTTAGACATTATTATAGATTAGATGATGTCCAAAAAAATATATGATGTAAATTCTAAATCTTTGTACCTATTTTCAAATCTTATTTAAGAATAGAACACTCTTAGTTGTTAATGAGTATAGAGAATGTCTTAAAGCAATCACCTCTGAGATATAAAAAAGCACATAAGGTACAGAGAAGGAAGCACAAACTGTACCGAAGCTACAAAGAGTTAAGACCTATCTCCCACAATGAACAGATAGAGCAAGACTTCTTCTGTTGTTGTTATTGTTGGATACTACCAGAACATGGCCTACAGGGTTGCAGAGGGAGTTTGTCCATCTTTGTCCAGAGCAGCTCCTGGTGGATTTGAACTACAAGCCCTGAGACTGTAGTCAGCTTCTTACCACTAGGCCACTTGCTGTTGTTGTTATGCACCTTCCAGTTGCCGGATCCTGGTACAATAACTCTGAACCCTGCCCTATCCTGAGCCAATCTCATTGTCTCCGACACACCTGCCTCTATTACCCCAGTCATTGTGTCAATCCCCCACATCTAGGGTCTTCCTCTCCTGCACTGTCTCTCCACACTTCCAATCATGATGTCCTCCTCCAAGGACTGGCCCTGCCTGGCAATAAGCTAAAATATGTAAAATGAAGCTTCAAAATCCTTGCCTCTAAGGAGCAACTTAGTTTCACCCTCTCCAGGACAGACCTGTTTGTTCTCTTGGCAGTTCATGGCATGTTCTGAACCCTTCTCCAGAACAAAAACTCAAAGGTATCGATTCTTCTTCTATCATCCTTAGTCACTGTCCACCTCTCTGATGCACAGCAAGGAAATAAGACCAGGGCTTAGTTCGGTTGCACCTTAGTCTCTAGAGAGACCACAGGTGTTCAAACCTGTTCCTGAGATGGCTTTTTAAATTCAGGCAGAACAGACTCAAGATCAAACTTTGGATCTTGTGGATTTTATTTCATCTTCTTTAGCTTCAGTTTCAACTTGCATGAGTAGTTGATGGTCTGTTCCAAAATCGGCATGGGGCCTAGTTTTCACAGCTGATATTCCGCTTCTCCAGTGATTTTTTTCCACAAATGTAATCAATCTCATTCCTGTATAGACCAGCAGGTGAGGTCAAGGTGTATAGTCACCATTTGTGTTTCTTATAAAAGATATCTGCAATGAATAAATCATTGTTCTATCATTCTATCTCCAGCCTCATTTCTGTCACTAAGTCCATATTTTCCAACTACTGATCCTTCTTCGTTCTCAACTTTTGTGTTTCAGTCACCCACGATTTTTTATATATATGAAATTTCATTTTACTTACAAATCTCATATACACGGTTTTTCACACCAGATCTTTCCCATTTCCTTAATCCACCCCTCCTTCCACCCATCAAATTGTGCAGCCCCATGATTAACCATCCTCCCTGCCCCACCTCACACCTCTACTCCGCTCCTCCCCCACTTAGATCATCATATACATTTGACTAGTTATCTATTTCTACAATAATAGCCTTAAACATTATTTGTCCTTATGGGTTTGAAATAGTTCACTTACTCTTCAATACCTCACAAATTAGGTAGTGATTTACAAAATAATTGCTCCAGCACGCTGCATAGTATTCCATCATGTGAGTATACCATAATTTCTCAGTCCATTCAATTGTGGTTGGACATACTGACTATTTCTATGTTCTTGTGATGGTGAATAACAGTGCTATGAACATTGGTGTTCAAGTCTCCATTTGCGCCTTAGTTCTCATTTCCTTGGGGTATATTCCAAGCAGCGGAATAGCTGGGTCATATGGAATTTCTGTGTTCAGCTTTCTGAGGAAATGCCAAACTGCCTTCCAGAGTGGTTATACCATCTTATGATCTAACCAACAGTGTATAAGAGTTCCTATCTTGCCATATTCTCTCCAATATTTATTACTTGTTGTCATGTTAAACTTTGCCACTGCTACTGGAGTGAGATGGTATCTCATTGTAGTTTTGAGTTGAATCTGTTTTACTGCCAGTGATTTTGAGCATTTCTTCACATTTCCATTTACCATCCAAATATCTTCCTCAAGAGAAAAATCTTTCCATGTCTTTTGCACATTTTGTAATTGTGTTATCAGCTCTAACAGTTTTTTGTTGAATTTTTGTAGTTTTCTGTATACACTATCATATCATCTGCATATAGTGATAGTTTCACCATCTCTTTGATGATCTGAATGCCTTTTATTTCCTTCTCTTGTCATACTGCCCTTGCAAGTACTTCCAACACAATATTGAATAGAAGTGGTGACAGTGGTCATCCTTGTGTGGTTTTTGTTCACAAGGAAAATGCTTTTAGTCTTTTTCCATTGGAATAATATTGGCTCTTTGTTTTGCATATAGACTTTTCACTAAATTGAGGACATTCCCTTCTATTCCAATTTTGCTGAGTGTCTTTACCAGGAAGGGGTGTTGGATTTTGTCAAATGACTTTCCTGCATCAATTCCAAGGATTATATGGTTATTGTTACTTGCTTTGTTAATATTTACCCATAATTATTAATGTACCTTGGTTGCATGTTCAATCAATTTCCAATTGCAAAAGTTGGGAGAAATCATTAGGCTACCTTGGAGACCTAAATTTGGAATTCTTGCCCCTTAAACAGTGAGACAACAAATTTGCTTGTTAAAATCATGCATCTGTGGTACTGCCATCAAAGCAGCACTGAAACACCAAGACAGTCATTCACCAAATTCCTTCCCACATATTTTCCAGCATATCTGCTTTCCATATTGCTATGATACTGACAGTTAAACAATGGGTATTTCAAACACCAACAAGATTAGTAATGCTTTTCATATATTGATCTATCCAGTATAAAGTGGATAGGTTTCAGTGACTTTTCCAGACTAAGATAACACTAACAAGCCTAGGGATCTGTTTTCAAAAAGTAGCAAATGGAAACCTTATGGACCACAACAAAATAGTGTCCAATGGATACGGTGCTTGAAGATGAAGCCTCTAAGTCAGAAAGCACTCAAAATGCACAGTGGCTCCAAAAATGGATTCCAAAACCCATCGACTGTGAAGATGGTGCAGAGCCTGGCAGTCAGTACCTTGTTCTGCTATGGATAGAGTTCTCCAGGAGTGTGAGATGATCCAGAAGCAGCTCCCCACATCATTATCCTGCAGCACAGTGCAGGCCTTGGCAAGATAGGGCCACAGACCTTACCAGTGTACCCCTGAAGACACTGACTGGCTTGGGGCATGGAGTAATCATAACACAAGATGAGGACGAACATGTCACCAGGCAGTCTATGGTCAGGGACCAATGTGAAGTCCTGTGACCTGTAGAGAAATTATTGTGGATGATTAAAGAGGTGGGATTTAGGGCTTAAAGTAATGTAAGATCTGACAGTGGAAAGAAGGTCAGTCCTTCAGAAAGTCAGGTTCAGAGAAGTGACCAAGGGGCTCACCAGTTAGACTAAACCAGGACAGCTAAAGCTGTCCCAAGTGCTAAGTGCTAAATGATACCAGAGCATCTTGGGGTGCTGAATCAAACCCAGATTACGGGTCCAAACAGGTATCTGTCTGTGTAGGAACTCCTCTCAGAGACCCAGCACGTGACCCTGCAACTTTGTTCCACTCCTGATAGGCGAGACCATAAGAAGTCTACAGACATCAGAAATGGCACCAAGCATCATCTATAGATGGCTAGTCCCATTACCTCAAGGATGTGTTCTTCTCCAGAGCTGATGCTCATTTAAGGGCAGCAGTGAATTCTCCCAAGCTGGCATGGAGAGGCCAAGGGCCCTGGCACCAGGTCTCCCCAGCGGCATTTGCCCACAGTCCCCTTTCCAAAACTGAAGCGCAGATATTTGAAGTATGCTAAGTTACAAATCAAGTTCTGAAGGGAGCTCTGGTAGCCTAGTGGCAGGAAGCTGCACTGCAATCCCAGAGTTGCGTGGTTCAAAGCCACCAGACACTCTGCTGCTGAAGTACCAGTCAGATCCAATTTGGCAGTACACACACAGAAATAATAAAATAAATTTTTTTAAAAATTTAAAAAAAAAAGTTCTGAGCCTGCCTGGAATATCCGTGTTCTCAGGCATCTTTCCAGATAATACCTATATTTCCTTAGCTCTTTACTCTGCCTTCGTTAGTTTATTTGATTATGACTACAGCTGTCAAAAGAGTAGGCCTCTCATTTTACAGATGCTGATTAGAGAGACTAAATGACCTACTAATGTTAAAAAGCTGGCATATTTCAGAACTAGAATTTGAACTAGGCTACCTGCTCAGTGGTCTGACCTCTCTCCCACTTTTCTAACAGTCCTAATACTTATATTTATAAAGTTCTTTTCCTCAGAGAGCTTTCCTAGCAGTCTTGGGAAAAATACAAAGGTACATGATTTCTCAGTGTTCCTGAAGATTAAAAGACCATAATGTGCCCACATGCATATAGCATGTGAGTGGTTATCAGATGACTGCTTACGGCAGCAGTAAAGTCTGTACGTTAGATGTTGGTCTCCATATAAATCACTGCTTAAAAGGACCATGACTTTGCCCTTAATGTCTGCTTACTCCTTCCTGCCACCAGACTCCCTTCTCTACCCAGCCTTTCTCCACAATGCACAGTCATAAAACAGCATCATTCCTGCATGTCCATCTTAAGTCAATACTAGCTCTCAGAAAGAAGCTATTTCCAAGGCAGAGAGGGAAGAAAAAGGCAACCATTCACCAAAAATCAATCAAGTTGTCTCTTTATACCAAAAATTCCTCCACCTCCAGTTTTTCACAGTATTTTCTTCAAAGTCATAGTTCACCTAAGATAAATTATTCAGTAAATTAGCCTTAACTCATCAGAAGATTTGTACACCAAAATGTATAATGTATAAAGAGCCAAATCAGAGTGAAATGTTAGTGACAAATGAGCAAACCTCTTCTGAGCAGAGCCCAGGGAGTTCCCATAGACCCCTGCAATCCACGTGAAGGTCTCAGCCTTCCTTCCTCATCACACACAATTATACCTGACAGAAAAGCAAGCTCCTGTCCAGTACCTCTGACTCAAGTGGCCCAGGTACCACAGCTCCTTGGGGTCTGCTTCATTGTGAGCTTCCTGGAGGCAAAGACCAGGTCTATAATGCAGTGCTGCTGATAGGTCAAAACACCCATCTGACTAGAGGTGAGTAGCAAGTGCCAATGACAGTAATAAAAATAAGGTCAGCTCTTATCTCTAAGACAATCCACTCACTTAATTTTAATAATCGTTTTATAATAGAACTTTGACATCCAAGCCAGTCTAAAAAAAAAAAAGCCAAATAATTCTTCAGCTGATTTTCAGAAGCTGTAAATCATACAAGTGAAGACTGCCTATCTTCTATCTTTTTCCTTAGGAGTAACTGGTGGATTTGAACCACCCGCCTTTACGTTAGCAGCAAATCTCCTTATCCACTAGTCTACCTGAGCTCCCTCAGGTCATGTTCACACTAGATGAAAATAAAAGGTTTCTTTTTATCTTTAGACTCAAAGGAAAACTTTATAAGTCACCCATATTGCTAAAAACTATAGGAATAAAGTTATTTAATTCTAGCTAAAGCAAATATTTTAACTACATACTCTTAAACTTCAAACTTATATTTATGAGAATGATTTTTGAGAACTTCCTTCTTATTCTGAATTTAAAAGTTTTTACATATTAGTCACATCCACATTTTAAACCAATACATACAATTCCCTCCCCCCTTGAGTTCTTTTATTTGGATCCACAATCAACAGAAAGTTAATAAAAACAATTCAACTTACTGCCACGGAGTCAGAACCAACTCACTGTTGAAACATCTTAAGTTTGCCAAGGCTATAAACCTGATGCAAAGAAACTGCCCATCTTTCTCCTTTGGAGCAGCTGGTGGACTTGAACCTTTGGATTGGCCGTACAACACCTAACTTCCTCAAAAGGAAGCAGCAGTCAGGAGATCAAATGAAACACTGCATTGGGCAAATTTGCAGCAAAACGTCTTTTCAAAATACATTTTATTTTACTTTTTAAAATATTTATTTAAGTTAAGTTTACAAAGCTAATTTCTTTTTCACACACATTTTGTTTTATTGCATTAATACAATACCCACAACACAACTGTACTCTTTGTTTCCTCATCCTCCCTATAATTCTCATTTTCATTAATCCATTCTACTTCTTTCTGCCTTATCCCTCGGCAAATAAATGCTGCCCTTCGGCTCTTATGTGGTTGACTATTCTAAGGAATAAAGGCCTCCCTGGTGCTATTGTTCATTTTATGGTGCTAAGAAGCTGAGCTGCAATCCCAAAGGCACACAGTTTGAAGCCACCAGCTGCACCATAGAAGGATGGGCAATCTCCTCCTCTGTGATTTTCTGCCTCTGAAAACCTGCTGAAGGGGAAGCTATGTTCTGACTCCACAGCACAAAACCACAACAACACTGTCTGGCTCTAAGATAAGGCAAGTTAACTTAGATATCTTGGTTCCAAATTCAAAGGTGACTAAGGACCATGGTCTTGAACTTCCACTAAGTAAGCCTGACTACTTTTATAGTTTTTGAGTTTTATTCCCCAATTTACACCACCCCACCCTGAACTCTCCCCTTTAAAGTGGTCAGCACTGGCAGTCAGACACCAACTAACTCTTATCTCAAATTTACAGAGGTTGAGGTTTTAGTGGTCCATCAGTCCTTTCTTTGTTTTTATTGTTTCTCTTTTTTTTTTTGTCCAGATAGGGAGAGGCCACTAGGTGAACTTAAGTGGCTGCTTGCAAGCTTTTAAGATCCTAATTGCTCCTCTCCAAATTAGGATGTAGAATATTGTCTTTATGGACTGTGACTTGCTCTCAAGACTACAGCCCAGAGGCTCTGGGATAGTTGCTCATTCCTACATGTTATGTTTAAGAACTTTATGTGAGTTAGCCACACACTGGCTCAAATTATCTTAAATGTAACTTAAAAAAAAAAACTCATATTGCACTACAGGAGAAGGATGGGCAATCTCTTCCCTTGTGATTTACTGCCTCTGAAAATCCACTGGAGAATCAGCTATGTTCCCAAGCAACAGTACTCAAAAAACAAAAATATTGTATTGCTATTTCTAAAACATTTCAGCCAAGATCAATTTTTGTAATTATTATGTAATTCGGGGTGTGGTGTCTTTGAATTTCTTTTTCATCAAGCCTTTTCTGGTTGGTACAAGCAATCTAGACACAGATAAGGACATATTTTCCATTTGTTTAAAGTTCCTTTTGTGTTTTAGAGAGCTCTGATGGCCTAGTAAGTGAGGAGCTGTGCTGCCAATCCAAAGGCACACAGTTTGAATCCACAGCTGCTCTGTGAAGAAAGGTGGACAATCATCCTCTTTGTGATTTATAGCCTCCGAAAACCTGCTAAGGTTGAACATGACTTTTGTCCACTTTAGTCATAATGAAATGCAGACATTCCCCAGAGACACTGCAGCACCAGTGCCAGTGTATCACACAACACAGTGCACACCATGTAAAGCAATTTTATTAAGTGTACAGCTCAAAAAAAGGTTATATATTTGAGAACTACTAATTATGACACAGAAACACAAAAAAATGGGAACATGGAGCCTATAAACTTGCTCCACACAGAAATGCCACCAATCTTTAGTTTGTAAAATGAAACATAGCATCCACAGACAGCAATAAAGCAAAGTACAACAAAACAAGGCATACTGGTCACCACCATCAACCATGCTGTATGTGAGAACTGAGTTCCTGACCCAAGGAGACCAAAGCTCCCACCTGTCAAACACTCGAGCAGACATCCCGCCCTTACCAATGTCAAGAGCCAGCTCTTAACTTCTGGGCAGCCACTACCCCCCAAATCATTCAGAAATGGAAAGCAGTTCCAGTGAAACTCAGCTCCTGAAGGCCCTCAGTAGGTCTAAATCCAGCTGGCCCTATCAGGCTTTCATTCATTTATTAAAAAGTTAACACTGCAAATGAAACCAGACAACCACCAACACCAAATGAGTAGTTAAACTCCAGGTTTAGAGATATTTCAAAGTTCAACATTATCAACATTTGTCAAGTCTCCATTTACTTACCATCTGGGATATATGCTCATGTTACTTGAAAGATTTAAAAAAATGAGAGTATTAAAACTTTCTCATCCTATTAATTAGTTTGCACTTTCCATTTCTATTACATAATGGCTATCTCTGATTGCAATTACAATCTTTCTGTTTGCCTTAGCAAGGCAAAAACTGACAAGCTACTGTGACAATTAAATCTAGTTTGGTCCCAGAGTTCTTCTGATCAATACACTTTGCATCAACATCTTTGAATGGCTACCTCCCACACTCCCACCTCCACCTGTGGATCGTTTATTTCTGGCCCCTGGCCTCCCTGGGTTAGTAACTTTTTTCTCTGTAATTTGCCCACATACTCAAAAGTGTTAGAGACCCCTAGTGGCCTTGTTGTTGTTAGGTGCCTTCTAGTTGACTCCAGTGGATCTGAACCCTGACCTGTCCTGTGCCATCCTCACCAACTCTGCTATATATTTAAGGCCACTGTTACAGTCACTGTGTCAATCCATCTCATTGAGGGATTTGATGGGTATCCACCTTTCCAGCATGTTGTCCTTTCCCAAGGACTGGCCCTTCCTAACAACATGCCCAAATTATGTTTCACTTTCCTTGCATCTACGGAGCACCCAGGTTGCAACTTCTCTGAGACAACTGTTTGTTCCCTTGGTGGAATTCAGGACTCTCACCTCAAAGGCACTGATGATTCTTCTGTCATTTAGTCACTATCCAACTTTCAGATACACAGCAAGTGAGTGACTGGAAAAAACCATCGTTTTGATTTGGCACACCTTACACTGCACTTCGAACCTAATGGTGGAATGGTGGTTTGAATCCACCAGCTGTGGAAGAACCACGGCCAATTTACTACTATGCGATTTACAGCCTCCAAAAACCAGCTGGAAGGTCAGCTATGAGTCAGTTCTGACTCCAGGGCATATAACAACTGGAAGGGCAAAGGAGATGCCTCATTCCAACTGCCAGTATCCACTGGCCACAGCCCCCGACATTATGTGTATCTACAACGCTGAATAGCAATCTTTCAAGACTCTGTACCTGCCAAGCTCCTCGCCGGTGTCGTAGTAATCATCCACGTTTTCTTGTCTGAAAACAGTCATGATAAAGTGTCACGCCTCACCGAGACTCAGCGCACTTCAGCTCCGCCTCCCGAACCATCATCACCACTCCAGCGCCTCCGTGGGCCCCTCATGCAACAGACTCCAGACCTTGAAAAATAATGACAACCTCAAAAAAAGGCAGACCTCCCCAGGCGTGGTGGCCCAAGAGATCGACTCTGGCCAGGGTGAGCTGGAAACCTTGAGCTCCTCTCTGCTGGGTAGAGGGGCGCACCCTTTGTTAAATCTCGGCCGGAATGCCCCCAGATCTGCAAAGCCAACGCTGAGCAAAACCGTACCCCATGGTTCGCGTCCTCGAAAGCCAGAGATCTTGCTGTAACTAGAAGTGGCTCCTCAGGTCCTGGCCTCCAGCCCCTCCCTGGTCCACACGCCTGACTACCAGCTCCCCAGTTCCAAGGCGCCACAGAACTGAGCCCTTGGGCCGCCGCGTGCGCCCTGCAGGAAGCATCCCTCTCTTGGCTGCAGCGGGGATGAGGGGGCTCCACTGCACTACCCCTGGGTACCCGAACCTCCCCGCCACCCGCCACCATCCCCAAATCGAGGGGCCCCCGGAGGCACATTCCTGGCCATTCCGTCTCCGCTATTCCAGCGAGCTTGCGGGCGGCCGCCCGGGGGAGCAGGGGTGGGAACGGAGCTGACGAGGGAGGCGCGGCCACTGCTCCGGGTTCCTGTGCCCCAACACAAAGCGCCTGGCCTTGGCTCGCGCCACCTGTTCCAGCTGAGTCTCAGGTCCCTCTTCTTTCCACAGCCGTTTCCCCTCCGCCTTCCTGAGATCCTAAGGCGCCGCCCCAAACCCCCCACAACTCGGGTCTGAGAAACCCAAAGCAGCCGGTGGCCCCGGGGCGCGCTGCCACTCACCAGATCTCCCCAGAGCGTGGGCGGAGGCCCAGAACCCGCGCTCGCGTAGGAGACGACCTGGCCGGCGAGGCGAACGTAGGGCGGGATCCAGGGAGCGCGGCCGCTGCGAGCTTGCCCAACACCTGGCTCCAGACCCAGGGGCAAGAAGGTCGCGGAGCCCTCTTCTCAAAAAAACAATGTCCCCGGCTTTGGCTTGGCCCGGCACTCCCGCGGGCTCCGCAGCCACCTCTCGCTCCTCACCGCCTCCCGGGCGGAGGGCGGCGGGCCAACGGCCAATGGGAGTCCCGCGGGCGGGCTGAAGGAGCGGCCCTCCCACCTGCAAGCCGCTCCCGAGTGCAGCCACTCTGAGGGCGACCGCTGCTCCTCCGCGTGGCGCCCCGGGCTCGTGGGCGCGCTCCGCCGCGCAGCCGGCACCCACCCCGCGCCACGAAGGAGCGAGCGCAGCGCCGCGCACACCCCGCTCCCGCATGCGCCGAGCGAGGGGACGCGCGCTGTCCGCACACGCCGCACCCACGCGGTGCCAGGCAACACTGGGCGCAGCCGCTCGGAACCAGACCACCCCACTCCACACGTGGCCGAGAAGCCCCCTTCAGGTGTATTGTAGAAGTAGAATTTGTCTATTCTGAAGGCAGGTACTCTGCGCCTGCCTCTGAAAATCTGCTGGAGGGTTCCAAACCTAGGGCACAACAGGATGGGAAAAGATATTAAAGGTTTAAGCAAATAAATGCATTTAGAAGACGTCTTTGCAATCACTTGTTATGCATCAGAGAGTTGGACAATGACTAAGGAGGATAGAAGGAGAATTGATGCCTTTGAGCTGTGGTGCTGGAGAAGAGTATTGAATGCACCAGGGACTGCCAAGAAAACAAACAGATTCATCCTAGAGAGGGTTAAACCAGGCTGCTCCTTGGAGGCAAGGATTCTGAGGCTTCGTCTGACATACTTTGGACATGTTGTAAGGAGGGTGAGGTCCTTGGAGAGAGACATCATGCTTGGGAGGGTGGAGGAATGGCTAGGAAGTGAAGACCCTCTATGAGGTGGATTGATTCAGTGACTGGGGTAATCGGGATGGGTTTGTCAGAGGCAGTGTGACTGGCACAGGATAGAACAGGATAGGCTGTAATACATAGGGTCGCTATGAATCTCAAGTGACTGTACGGCACATAACAACAACATTCTATGAAGACTAAAACAGGTTAATGGGATAGAAAATTACTGAAGCAGAGTGGTGGTGGCTGTTTTTAGACGCCATCAGGCCAGCTTCTCTTCAATGTTACTCCATAAAACAAGAGAATGACTGGCCTGGGTGCGCCCCTGACCTCTGCCACTTTTCAGGCCATTTTTGCAGTATGTCAATCCATCCCCTTGAAGGTCTTCCTCTTTGGTTAGTCCTCTGATGGTGTTTTCCAGAGAGTTTACACTGCTAACCCAAAAAGCCTCTGGTGGATGGAATTGACCATGACAGAAAGATGGGCAAGCTTCTCTGCTGTGACTTACAGCTTCGGAAAACCCACTGGACCTCCAGCTATGAGTAGGTTCAGATTTGGCAAAAATAAACCAGTGATTTTTGTATTTTACTTTGTTTCTATTTTACAAGGCAAGACATTTTCTCCAGGACTAACTCCTCTTGGTGACATATCCAAAGTATGTGAGACAAATCTCACCATCCTTGCTTCTACAGAACATACAAGAAAAATGTGTTTGTTCTTTTGTTAGTCTGTGATATGTTCCATATTTGCCAACAGCGAGTTGACCGACACACAGGTATTCAATTTTATTCGTTGTTCAACTTTGTTGAACATATGAAGCACCTAAAAATACCATGGCCAGGGTCAGACACCTTAATCTAAAATGACATTCCTACTCTAATTAGTTGCTTGCCACAAATCACATCATGGAAGTGATTACATTTCTTTGAATCTCATTGATCAAATGTGTGGTGAGCTTCTTTAATTTTGGCAGCAGTATACCTCTCATTTGAGCATGCCACTCAGATCCATTTATTAAGTGACTTGAAAAATTTCTAGTTTCAGTGGGCCAAAGCAGATCTTGACTGGAGTGTATGTTTCCCTGCTACTTGGGCTATATAATTTGTTGACTCAAACAGGCTTGAGTGGCAGCAGCAGACTGAGGTGCTGTTTGAAGTCTTTGGCAGATCCCTATCATGAGTCCATGTAAGGAAGTAGACTTCATGTTGTATTATCTTCTACCGAAGGGAACACTGCATAGTTTAAAGTGAGGAAAAGTACGTGTCAGGATTATAGCCTTTTTCAAATCCTATTCAATCTGCGTGCTGAACAAATCACTAGAGAAACTCTGTAAAGAAGAATGTGGAATTAGGATTGAAGAAAAACTCATTAACAACCTGTGTTGTGCAGCTGACACAACCTTGCTTGTTGCAAGTGAAGAGGACTCAAAGCAATTACTGAAGAAGATAAAAAAATTACAGCTTTCAGTATGGACTATTTCTCAACATCAAGAAGACGAAAATCCTCATAGGATTTTAGGATGTTGCCTAATAGGCAACATCATGCTAGGTGGAGGAGGGAGATATTGAAGTTGTCAACAAGTTCATTTTATTTGGATCCATAATCCACACTCAAGGTCATAGCAATCATGAAATCAAAAGACATGTAAAACATGTGTCACTGGGAAAAATCTGCTGTCAAGGGCCTCATCACAGTACTAAAGAATAATTGATATGTGGTTAAGGTATGCCTGACGTAAGCCATGGTATTATCAATTACTTCTTATGCATCTGAAAATTGGATGATGAGTAAGGATGATGGAAGAACCGATTCCCTTGATTTTGTGGTGTTAGTGTAATGAATCTGCTGTGTTGTTGTTGTTAAGTACCATTGAGTTGTAGACAACTCACAGTAACCCTAGAAGTGAAAGACCTGAACACTTGTATAACTTGCATGGTTTCTCTAAATTCATAGAGTTTCCGGAGGCAGGCTTTCAGAAGTGGATACTACTCCTGCTTCCAAGCGTGTTTAAATTGGGAAGCTCCACCAAACACTGTCCACCATGGGGAACCAAAACTGCATTTGACACATTAGTGTCACAGTGTTTAGCATCACAGTAACCACAAGTTACTTTTGTACAGCAAATTGACAGACCAGTGTTATATCACTTAGAAGAATGTTTTGACCAAAAACAATTAATGCTAGGCCTGAAAACCGCAGATTAAAATCACCCACATTTGGCATGATAGTATAACTTTCTATTCACTAGGCCAACAGAGCTCTCTCTATGACTCACAGCAATTCTATGAACAAACAAACCTAACCCTTGCCCTATCTTACGTCATTCTCACAATCTGAGACTTGCTCAAGCCCATTGTTTCAGTCACTGTAACAATGTCAAATCTTGAGGATTTGATGGACATCCAAAATAATGAGCAAATCTTTTTTGGAGGAAGTGCAACCAGGGTGTTCTTATATTGTTATATGAGACTTAGTCATGTTGTTAGGACATCATGTTGGGAGAGGTGGAGGTTCAGCAAAAGGGAGGAAGACCCTTACAAGGTAGACTGACACAATGACTATAACAATGGGCTCAAGTATTTCAGAACTTGTGAAGATGGTACAGGATAGACCAATGTTCTAATCTGGTGTTCATAGGGTGATTATGAATGGTGTGTTACTGGATGACACCTAATAGCAACGACTGTTACAAAATAAATACAGTAACTGGGTGACATGTTGTAAGGAGGGACAGGTCCTTGGAGAGGGACATCATGCTTAGGAGGGTGGAGGGCAGGCGCAGGAGGGGAAGACCCTCTATGAGGTGGATTGATTCAGTGACTGGCGTAATTGGGATGGGTGTACCAGAGACAGTGCTATTGGCACAGTATAGAGTAGGGTTTCTGGCTGTTGTACATGGGGTCGCTATGAGTGGCAAGCGACTCAAAGGCACATAACAACAACAACAACAACAACAACTGGATAACTCTATGAAAAAGGAAAATAATTCTTTCACAGTTTAGGATGCTAGATGTCTGACTTCAGAGTGCTGGTTCTGAAGGAAGGCTTTCTCTCACTGCTGACTCATAGAACAGGAAGTATGTGGTGGAAGAATAAAGCAGCTGCCCCCAGGCCTGATCACTCCTTGAGAAACCTGATAACATCTAAGGCAACCAGAGCAGAGGCCAAAGCAAAAAACAGACCAGAAACCAGACCAGACAATGGATCCTGATAAGGCTTTGGGCCTGATCACAAAAGCCCAAACCTAAGTTAATTAACAGCCTCAAATTCCAAGAGAAATACCATCTTCTTTAGTCTTCCCTAAAACCCTTTTTAAAGGAGGCCATTCTTGACTGACCCTGCACCATTTTGACCTTCTTCGCTCATGGTCACTTGGCATCCTTTTCAGTCCATGCAATAAAGGCTTGTTCATTTCTTGGGAACAATTTCTTTCTCTCCCTCACCCTCAACTTATTTTCTACCTCATAGTAAGTTCTTGTCTTCTTTAACCATCTTTGAGAATGACACTCCCTGTGCCTTTACATCAGTCTTCCCATGGATTAAGGAGGTTCCAGCATAGTAATCCTGAGTACAAAGAACCCAGATTTTTCACTTCACAGCAAATCCAGTATAGTAATAGGTTCATGCTCATCGAATTTAAGGGGTTTACCATGTTATTCTTTATTCTGAAGCAACTATCTTGATAGAACTATATGGTTTATTCGCACAATGGAATATTACACAGCACTGAAAAACAAGGAACTCATAAAATTTAACTAGCATAAGTGACCCTGGAGGACATGGTTATTGATTGCCTTCCAGTTGAGCATGACTCGTAGCGACCCTATAAACAAAAGACCTGAAGCCCCTCTACAGCTATCAACATTTATCAAAGTTCATAGAGTTTCCAGAGGCAGGTTGTTTAGGAAGTGAATGCCACTCTCTGAGAGAAATATCTCAGTCACAAAAGGACAAATACTGCATAACACCACTGTTCTAAAACAAGACTTACATGGGGGAGGGATGGTGGGAGGAACTAAGAAAAGATGGAACAGCCTTTAAAGTAACAATCACAGTGGCAGTGCCTTGCAGAATTGGAGTAATGTTCTCCAAGAGATTGTATGTGCATTAAGTCAGACTCCACTATATGGTACTGTTTTCCCATAGCCAAAATTCAAGAGGTAGAAATGGGTGTGGCACCTCTCACTTTTATCTCCAGGTACATACTTTCAAACTTTTGCTTTCTGTATTTGTGAACATAGGTTCGGTGGGTCTAAATTGTTCCTTTCAATAAGAAGAATGCTTCCACCAGTTGTTGTTGCTGTTATGTGCCTATAACTCATAGCATCCCCATGTAAAACACCCCTAAACCCTGATATGCCCCTTGCCAATCTTACTGTCTCCAGCACTCCTAGCACCATTACTTTAGTGACTGAATCAATCTATTTCATTGAGGGTCTTCCTCTGGTGTGCTGTCTCTCCAGTCTCCCAAGCATGAAATCCTTCTGCAAGGAGTGATCCCACCTTATAACATATCCAAAGTATAGCATACAAAGCTTCAGAATCCTTGTCTCCAAGGAGCAGCCTGGCTTCACCCTCTTTAGGAAGAACTTGTCTGTTCTCCTAGCAGTCCAAGGTATATTAAATACTCTTCTCCAGCACCACAGCTCAAAGATATCACCCCTAGTCATTTTCCAGCTCTTTGATTCATAGCAAGTAATTACAAAGACCATGGCCTGTATGAGGCACACCTTAGTGTCCAAACTGATATCATTTCTCTTGTACTTTGGAGCTTACCACCAGAGTAAACATTAATCCCATTGATTGGAAAATAAAAATGTCACCTAGTCACTTTGGACTGCTCAAACCTCTGGAGCAACAGCAGAAAAAAAGGAATTATTTTGTTGACTGGTGTGATTCATCTTGACTCCTGCCATCTAATAGATCTGTGACTCTCAGGCTCTCAGTGGATCCTTCTCTTGAGTGCTGAGGGATGAAAAAAACAAAAGGGATGGTTGCAGTTGTTGTTGTTATGTGCCGTTGAGTCGTTTGCGACTCACAGCGACCCTATGTACAACAGCCCTAAACCGTGCTCTATCCTGTGCCAATCTCATTGCCTCTGACACACCGATCCCGATGACCCCAGTCACTGAATCAATCCACCTCATAGAGGGTCTTCCCCTCCTGCACTGTCCCTCTACCCAGCATGATGTCCCTCTCCAAAGACCCGTCTCTCCTTACAACATGTCCAAAGTATGTCAGATGAAGCCCCAGAATCCTTGCCTCCAAGGAGTAGCCTGGTTTAACCCTCTCCAGGATGAATCTCTTTGTTTTCTTGGCAGTCCATGGTACATTCAATACTCTTCTCCAGCACCACAGCTCAAAGGCATCAATTATCCTTCTATCCTCCCTAGTCATTGTCCAGCTCTCTGATGCATAACAAGTGATTGCAAAAACCATGGCCTGTATCAGGTGCACCTTAGTCTCCAGTGAGACACCGTTGCTCTTGAGTACTTTAGAAAGGTCCCTAACCGCAGACTTTCCCATCGCAATATATTTTTTTTTTATTTCTTGGCTACTGATGCCAAGAGTGTTGACCGTGGAACCGAGCAAACTGAAGCTGTGAACACTCTCAATCTCTTCGCCATCCATCCTGATGCTACTGTTTGGTCCAGTGGTGAGAAATTTTGTCTTCTTGACATTGAGCCTCAGTCCATACTGAAGGCTGCACTCCTTGACCTTCTGCAGTAAGTGCATGAGGTCCTCTTCAGTTTCAGCGAGCAAAGTTGTGTCATCTGCATAACACAGATTGTTGATCATCCACCAATCCTAACGCCATGCTTCTCCTCATAGAGCCCAGCCTCTCAGATAATCTGCTCTGCATACAGGTTGAAAAGGTATGGAGATAGGGCACATCCCTGTGATTTTAACAAAAGTTTATAGAAGAGTTGGATTTTCGTTCATTCATTGTTGCATATTTTCCACCCTACCCCTCCCATTCCCCCCCCAGTTCACTTACTTAAAACAAAACCAAACAAAAAAACCAAACAAACCACATTCATTGTTGCACAATTTCCTCCTTCATCTCCCCCTCCCGCAGCCCTCTTTGTACTGTACGTCTTATTTTGGACCATTGTCTTATATATAATATCATATATTTCTTTTATGTTGAGTGAAATGTCTTAGTCTCAAAAGGACAAAAACTGCATAACACCACTATAATGAAGCAGGACTGACATGGGAGGTTAGGAGGAGACAGGAAAAAAGTGGATAGAGGATTTTTTTTTTTTTTAGTATGTGGCCTGAATTGTAAACTTAATTAGTCTATAACATAAACAGTCTTCCAAGCATCCTGAAAAACCTACAACTAGGAGAGGATAAAATAGATGAATGAGAACTTTTAAGAATAAAATCTCTTTGCACATCCAAAAACTTCTCTTAATAGGTTAAAAAGGGAAGCAACAGCCTGGGAAAAAATATTTAGTAATGACATGAGTCATCTACAACTTGACAGCACTTAACAACAATAACAACAACATAGAGCTACTTTGGTCTACTGGATGGAAAGTTATGCTACCAAGCCCAAGGTGGGTGATTTTAATCTGTGGCCCTCAGGCCTAGTTTAAATTTTTTTTTTTTTTTTTGTCAAACATTCTTCTAAGTGGTATAGCACTGGTCTGTACATTACTTTACAGAGGTAATTCATGGTTGTGATGCTAAAACACTGTGAAACTGATGTGCCAAATACGATAATGTTTACCTATGGTGGATAGTGTTTGGTGGAGCTTTCTGATTAAAATAAGCTTGGAAGCAGGAGTGGCATCCACTTCTAAAATGGCTTGCCTCCAGAAACTCTATGAACAGTGCTCAGGTCTTTCATTCATAGGGTTTCTATGAGTCGTGTAGGACACCAAGGCACTTAGCAACAGCAAGACAATGACATATCTGGTAAGGGACTTATGTCTAGAATTTATAAAATAATAAAGTGCCACAACAATATAAACAACCCAATTGCAAAGAGGGTTCAGGATATGAACAGACACTTCACCAAAGAAGACATTCAGATGGCAAACAAACACATGAATAAATGTTCAAAATTCCTAGCTTTAAGAGTGATGCAAATCAAAACAACTATGATGATATCATCTCACCCCAGTAAGAATAGTAAAATTTAACAGAACAGCAAACAACAAATGCTGGTGAGTTTGCAGAGAAACTGGAACCCTAATTCACTGTTGGTGGATGTGTAATACACTGCAACCACTGTAGAAGGCAGTATGGCACTTTCTCAAAAAGTTGCAAATAGAAATACCATTAGACCCAGCAGTTCCACTACTGGGAATATATCCTAAAGAAACCATAACTGCCATCCAAGCAGATTTATGCTCATCCATGTTTATTGAGGCTTTGTTTACAATAGCAAAGAGCTGGAAACAACCCAAGTGCCCATCAACCAATGAATGAATAGAGAAGCTGTGGTATATTCACACAATGGAATACTATGCTGCATTGAAAAACAAAGAACTCATGAAATATTATGTAAAAAGGGTGACCCTGGAGGACATTATGTTGAGTGAAATATCTCAGTCACAAAAGGACAAGTATTGCATAGTGCCACTGTTGTAAAGCAGGACTGACATCGGAGTTAGGGGAAACTAAGAGGGGACAAATAATATATACTGCATTGAAACAGATGAGGGAGAGTACAGTTTAGGAGGAATATATGATTAGGTATTATTGTCACGACAGGAGTCCAGAATGAAACCTACATAGTGAAGTGGAATGGGAGTTAGGGTGGGGGATTGTATAACAATGAAAGAATTTTTTTTCCTTGTCAAAAAGAAAAGCAAACTGAGGTGGGTGGAGATTGTGCAGGGAGGAAAGGGTGCAATAACGAATGAATGGAAAATTTTTAAAAAATAAATAAAATAAAATTCTGTGTCTGGGGAAAAATATCAACAAATAGGTAACATTAGTTCAGTTTGCCTCTAAATTATTTTTTAGTAATATTCCTTTGGCTTCCTAAAGGGTTTTGTTGTCTTCAAGTGCCATTCAGTGGGCACAGCAACTATAAAAACAACAGAATAATAAACGAGGTGGATCTTGCACTATCCTCACAATCTACACTGTCCTGAGCCCATTGCTAAAGTTACTGTACTAATATATCCCCTGAAATCTCTTCTTCTCTTTCATTGACCCTTTATTTCTCTGTTGTTACATTGTTATGTGCCATCAAATTGCCTGCGACTCATAGAGACCCTATGTACAACAGCCTTAAACCCTGCTCTATCCTGTCAATCGCACTGCCTCTGACACACCCATCCCAATTACCCCAGTCACTGGTGGTTATGGTTTCTTTAGGGTAAATTTCCAGTAGTTGAATTGCTGGGTCAAGTGGTATTTCTATTTGCAACTTTTTGCGAAAGCCATACAGCCTTCCATAGTAGTTGCACCATATTACACTCCCACCAACAGTGAATAAATGTTCTACAACCTCGCCAGCATGTGATGTTCACTGTTCTGTTAGATTTTGCTATTCTTACTGGGGTGAAATGATATCTCATAATTATTGATAGTGAGTCTTCCTATCCATGAGCATGGTGTATTCTTCCTTTCTCTAGGTCTCTTTTTGCTCCTTGTAATATTTTTTAATCTTGTGATTAACTATTGTATTTGATATTCTTTTTCTTAGCTTCATTTCTATATCCTCTTTGTCACTGTAAAGAAATCCAACTGATTTTTGTATGTTAATCTTGTATTGTGCTACTTTGCCAGCTTGGTCAACAATGTCCAAAAGCTTTCTTGCTGAGCCTTTAGTGTTTTTTGAGTATATGTCATATCATCTGCATATAAAGATAGCTTTTCCTCCTCTATGCCAATTAGAATACTTATAATATCCTTCTTTTGCATTATTACTGTCACTAAGACTTCCAATACAATATTGAATAGGAGTAGTGATAGATAGCATCCTTGCCTAGTTTCTGGTATCAGCTGATTAAATCTCTCTATTAAGAAATATGTTGGCTCTTGGCTTTCTGTATATAGTTTTCACTATGTTGAGGAAATTCCCCTCTATTCCTATTTTGTTGAGTGTTTTAATCAGGAAAGGCTGCTAGATTTTTTCAAAGGCCTTTTCCGCATCTATTGATAGAATCATGTGGTTCTTGTTTTTCACTTTGTTAATGTGATTAGTTGTTTTTCTTTTGTTGAACCATCCTTGGATGCCTGTTATGAATCTCACTTGGTTGTGATCAGTTATTTTTTATATACTAGGAAATAGATTTCTACCAACTTTTGCGGTCAGAGATTGATTGAACATGCAATCAAGATGCATTAATAATAATGGATGACTGAAATGCAAAAGTTGGGAATAAAGAAGAAGGATCAGCAGTTGAAAAACATAAACTTGGTGACATAAAAGAAGCCAGAGATAAAGTGACAGAATTTTGAACAATTAATGACTTATTCATTGCAAATATATTTTCTAAGAAACATAAAACACAGGCTATACATATTGATTTCACCTGAGGGTATGCATAGGAATTAGATAAATTACATCTGTGGAAAGAATCACTGGAGAAGCTCAATATGAGCTGTGGAAACTAGTCCAGGCACTGATTGTGGAACAAACCACCAACTACTCATATGCAAGCAAGTTCAAACTGAAGCTGAGAAAAATGAAATCAACTCCACAGGAAACAAAATTTGACCTTGAGTCTATCTCTTGGGTATTTCAAAACCATCTCAGGAACAGATTTGAGGCCTTGGACATAAATGAGCGAAGAGCAGATGAGCTGTGGGAGGATAACAACAGTATCGTCCAGGAAGAATGCAAAAGATCATTACAAAGAGGTGGAAGAAAAGACCAAGATGAATCTTCACCCTGAAACCTACAGCGTCCCTTTTCAGCAGGAAGTAGCTAAGAGAATACGCCATCCCCTTTTCCTTATGAATCAGGATGAAGTCTCTCTCAGGGAGGAGTGATAGGGAATGGCAAAGGACACACTGACAAAGGAGATTAATCAGAACTGACTTTGACAAGCACTGTGGCAATTG
>NW_006399988.1:3013299-3019004 GCF_000299155.1 Elephantulus edwardii
ATTGCATGGAGCACAAAGAAGCCAAAGCAAAGGGGGAAAAATCAAGATATTAAGGAGTTGAACAGAAGATTCCAAAGGGCATCACAGGAAGACAAAATAAATATTACATTGAAACGTGCAAGGAGCGGAAGTCAGAAAATCTAAAGGGCCAGACTCACTCAGCATTTCTTAAGCTGAAGTAACTGAAGAACAAATTCAAATCTTGAGTTCCAATACTTAAAGATGCTATGGGCAGAATATTAAATGATCTAGGAAGTATTAAAAGGCAATGGGAAGAGTATACAGAGTCATTGTACCAAAAGGAGTTTGTGGACACAGAAGAATTTCTTGAAATAACATATGAGCAAGAGCCTGTGGTGAGGAAGGAAGAAATCTAAGCTGTTTCGTAAGAATCGGCAAAAAACAGTTGACATATTTCAACAGACACTGCCCTGGATGTGTTCATCATGTTGTGTCAAGAAATCTGGAGGACAACCACCTGGTCAAGTGACTGGAAAAGATCTATATTTGTTCCCATTCCAAACAAAGGTGATCTGACAGAATGTGGAAATTATTGAACAGTATCATTGATATCACGTGCAAGCAAGATTCTGCTGAAGATTATGCAAAAACTACTGGAACAGCACATCCACAGAGAACTCCAAGAGGTCATGGCACAAGGGATGTTACAGCTAAAGTCAGATGGATCTTGACTGAAAACAGGGAGTACCAGAGGAATGTCTATCTGTGTTTCATTGGCTATCCAAAGGCATTTGACTGTGTGGATCACAACAAACTGTAGCTGACTTTGAGAGGAATGGGAATCCCAGAACACTTGATTGTGCTTATGTGAAACCTATACTTAGACCAGAAGGCAGTTGGTTGAACAGAGCAAGGAGACACTGCATGGTTCAAAATTGGGAAAGGTGTGCATCAAGGATGTGTCATATTTTCATCTTTTCAATCTATATGTGGAACAGATTATCTGGGAGGCTAAGCTATATAAGGAGAAATGTGTCATGCAGATAACACAACCTTGCTTGCTGAAACTGAGGAGTACCTGAAGCACTTGCTGTAGAAGGTCAGGAACTGCATCCTTCAATACAGATTGAAGATCAACATCAGGAAAACAAAGATTCTCACCACTGCGCCGATTGACAGCATCATGACAGATGTTGAAGAGATTGAGTTAGTTAACAGTTTTAGTTTGCTTGACTTCACAGTCAACGCTCTTGATACCAGCAGCCAGGAAATCAAGAGATTAATTTCATTGGAAAAGCCAGCTGTCAGGAACTTCTCCAGGGTCCTGAAGAGTAACAATGTCAGTCTGGAGACTAAGGTGTGCCTGATCCAAGCTATAGTCTTCACAATTGCATGCTATGTATCAGAGAGCTGGATAGTGACTAGGGATGATAGAAAAAGAATTGATGTCTTTGAGCTGTGGTGTTGGAGAATAGTATTGAATATATGATGGACTGCTAGGAGAACAAACAGGTTTGTCCTGGAGAGGGTGAAACCAGGTTGCTCCTTGGAGGCAAGGATTCTGAAGCTTCGTCTGACATGTTGCAAGGTGGGATCAGTCCTTGGAGAGGGATATCATGCTTGGGAGGGTGGATGAACAGAAGAGAGAGAAAGACCCTCGATGAGATTGATTGATTCAGTCACTGGGGTAATGGGACTAGGTGTGTCAGAGACAATAAGATTGGCAAGGGATAGAGCAGGGTTTAGGGCTGTTTTACATAGGGTTGTTATGAGTTGCAGACGACTTGAAAGCAAATAACAACAACAACTATTGGATTCTATTGGCCAGGATTTTCTTGATGATTTTTTTGTTTATCTTCATGAGAGATATTGGCCTATAGTTTTCCATTTTGGTAGTGTGTTTACATGGCTTTTATATTAGGAATATGTTTGCTTCATGGAATGAGTCTGGGAGTATTCTATCTTTTTGTATTTTCTTAAGTAATTTATGTAGAATTGGTGATAGCTCTTCTCTGAATGTTTGGTAAAATTCACTTGTAATATCACCTAGCCTGAGGCTTTTTTGTTGGAAGTTGTTTCTTTTCTTAAGTTGTTTGTGTTTTTTTTTTTTTAATGGTTATGAGCTACATGGGTGGCGCACTCCAGCTACGCATGCAGTCTGATATGCTGAGGACTGGTGACTCAGCAGCTTAACATCTGCAAACAGACCGGCACCCCAAAACTCCTGGCAGCACCCAAATGCCACCCCTGCCACAGCACTGCATCCCCGTGCCCCCACCCCCACCACAGTCCTGCACCCCTACACTCCCAGCACATCCTAGCAGAAGCCCTATAGCCCTGCATGCCTGGTGGTGCCCCAAAGCCACTAGAGAGTCCTTCATGCAGCACAAAGACTGACCAATGGCTGTGGACAGTAGGATTTTGAATCAGAACTTTTGTTGGAACAATTCCTTTAGGAGCTACAGGATCACAAAGCCACACCGTGGATACAGCCATTGCCCAAAGCCACCATTCGAGCTGCTGTGGGAATGATCTGCCACTAGAAAGGCTGTCAGGATCCTGACTGGCTTTTCTTGGGCACCACCAATTGCTTGAAAAAGGACCCAATGGTGAGCCCCTGATGGGAATTTGGCTGAGCTCCCTTGGGCCACACCAACTGCCCAAGAATGAGTTTTGTCTGAATTTTGTGGACACTGCAGCTCAGCAAGATGCGAGTGGGTCAGTGGGAATTTGACTTTGACTTCTCGGGTCCCATTGGATCCAGGATCCTGCTTGGGCAATGCCACTGTGTGAGGGCACCTGTGTAAGTGCCACTGGGTAGGGACCGCTGAGTGAAAACCACTGGGTGGAAGATGGAGAGTTGGAATTTAAACAGGGACCCCAATCATGAGCACACCCAGACAGCTGAGGTCTGAGTGAGGTCCCCCAAGTGGTCGACCTGCCCTTCTGATTGCCCTACCCCTGTGCATAACCCACCCCATTTGGCTCCACAGCTGTGCTTATATGTCTGGTCAATCATCTTGCCTTTAATTCAGAGCATCTTAACCTGTCTTACCCACAAAAGGCTGCTCTCACGGGTTCTGAACTGACATTTCCCTGAAGTCAGAAGTTCACAGAAAAACACAAGTGGGGTAGCTGCCAAACAGATCTCTAGAGCATTGTCTTCAGATCAAGAGCATATCAATGTCTCGAAGAAAGCAAGCTATCTCACACACTACACAATCACAAAGAAAGATGTCACACCAGCCCCCCCACCCCCGCCAAGGGTAACACAGTATCAATGGATTTTCTGAAGCCAGAAAGTCTGATGGAACTTTCTGACACAGAATTTAAAAGAACAATGATTGAATATTTTCAATGGATGAAAGACAAACATGAAGAATTAGAGGATACTACAAACAAAAACCAGTAGGAGCTAAAAAAAAAAAATCCAGAACAATATAGAGAAAACAAATGAAGCATTAGCGGCACTGGAATAACAAGAAAGCACGATCCAAAAATATGAGAACCAATGTTTCAGATGCTGTCAACATGATGGAGGGACACATGAGCAGAGTTGAAGAGATGGAACACAGAACGAATGAAATAGAAGACAGAATTGTCACCACTGATCTGCTAGAGCAAAAAGAAGACGCAAAAAAAGAAGGGAAAAGAAGAAAACTTAAGAATAATGTGGAACACCCTCAAGAGAAAAAACATGTGCATCATTGGAATCCTAGAACAGGAAAAAGAAAGTAAAGGCACTGAAAAAGTTGTGGAAGAATTACTAGAAGAAAACTTCCCAGGCATAATGAAGAATGAGAGAATATTTATTCAAGAAGCTCAATGAACACCATATAGAATAGACACCAAAAGAAAAACACCAAGGCATATCATAGTTAAATTTGCCAGAACCAAAGATAGGGAGAAAGTCCTGAAAGAGTAACCTATAAGGGAGAGCAAATAAAATTAAGTGCCAATTTCTCAGCAGAAACCATGTAAGCAAGAAGAGAATGGAAGGACATATATCAAATACTCAAAGAACACAACTGTCAACCAAGAATACTGTATCCAGCAAAATTATCCATCAAATATGAAGGAGAGACCAAGATATTCCCAGAAAAACAGAACCTGAGAGAGTTTGTAAAAACAAGACCAGCATTGCAGGAAAGACTCAGAGATGTCCTTCTAACAGAGGTATCATAGAAAGCAGCATGGTCCAGAGTAACTAGCAACAACACCAAAAAGAACTCAACACAATGATAACAATAAAACTTTGCCTCTCAATAATCATCACACTGAATGTAAATAGTTTAAATGCACTGCTGACAAGAAAAACAGTAGCAGATTGGATAAAAAAATCAAAATCCATTGATATGTTTTCTACAAGAGACACACCTGATAAATGAAGATAAAGAAAGACTAAAAATAAAAGGGTGGGGAGGGGGCATATACCAAGCAAATGACAACCAGAACAATATTAATCTCTGATAAAATAACTGTCAATGCAAAAACCATCACAAAGGACAAGGAAGATCACTACATAATGCTGAAAGGGTCAATAGAACAAGAGGACATACCAATAATAAACATCTATGCACCAAAGGAAAGACCTGCAAACTACATAAAACAAACATTAACAAAACTGAAAAAGAAAATAGACAACACTGCTATAGTACTTGGAGACTTCAATACACCCCTCTCAAGAAAAGATAGAACTACCAGAAAGAAACTCAACAAAGATATTGAAGAATTAAACCACACAATAAACCAACTTGACCTCATAAATATTTATAAGCTAATGCACTCCACAACATCAGAGTATACCTTCTCCAGTGTGCATGAACATTCTCCAGAATAGATCACATTCTAGGTCACAGAGCAAGCATCAATAAATTAAAAAACATAGAAATAATACAAAGCATCTTTTCAAACCATGATGCTACAAAATTAGAAATTAATAACAAGAAGATAAAGGAGAAGAAACCATACATTTGGAAGCTGAACAACACCTTGCTTGAACATGAGTGGGTACTAGAAGAAATAAAAAATGAAATTAAAAACTTTCTTGAAACAAATGACAATGAAAATACCATGTACCAAAACCTCTGGGAAACAGCCAAAGCAGTAGTCAGATGTCAATTTATAGCAATAATCAAACACATCAAAAGGCAGGAAAAACTAACCATTGACTGTCTAACTCAACATCTTCAGCAACTTGAAAAAGAACAGCAAGAAAACCCGACACCCTCTAAAAAAACTGAAATTCTAAAAATTAGAGTGGGAATAAATGAAATAGAAAACCGAAAACAATTGAAACTAGAAACAAAACTGAGAGTTGGTTCTTTGAAAAGGTCAAAAAAATCGACAAACCATTAGCAAAACCCACAAAAGAAAAGAAAGAAAAAACACAAATAACACAAATAAGAGATGAATGAGACAACATAACAACAGAACCAATTAAAATAAAAGAGCTAACATTAAAGTACTATGAAAAACTATACTCAAACAAATATGAAAACCTAGAGGAAATGGATAAATATTTAGAAATACACAACCTGCCTAAACTGACACAAACTGAAATGGAACATATGCACAGACCAATTACAAAAGAAGAAATAGAAAAGGTAATAAAACAACTTCCAACAACAAAAAAAAAAACCCTGGGCCAGATGGTTTTACAGGTGAATTTTATCAAATATTCAGAGAACAACTGTCACCAATTTTTTTTCCTATAATTATATTTTATTAATTTTCATAAACAT
>NW_006399988.1:3023955-3026028 GCF_000299155.1 Elephantulus edwardii
AAGGAAAACAATTAATGTAATTCATCACGTTAACAAAGCAAAGAACAAGAACAACATGATCCTACCAATTGATGCAGAAGAGGCCTTTGACAAACTCTAACACCCTCTCCTGATTAAAACATTCAACAAATAGGATTAGGGGGGGAATTTCTTCAACATAGTAGAAAGTATTTATGCAAACCCAAGGGCCAACATTGTTCTCAATGGAGAGAGATTAAAGGCATTCCCTTTAAGAACAAGAACTAGGCAAGGATGCCCACTATCACCTCTCTTATTTAATATTGTATTGAATGTCTTAGCCACAGCAATAAGGCAAAAGAAGTAAATAAGAGGTATCCAAATTGGAAAAGAGGAGGTAAACTTATCTCTCTATGCAGATGATAGCATAGTGTAGCTAGAAAACCCTAAAGACTAAGCAAGAAAACTATTAGACATAGTTGACCAACTCAGCAAAGTAGCAGGATACAAGATCAACATACAAAAATCAGTTGGATTTCTCTACAGGGACAAAGAGAATACAGAGCCTGAACTAAGAAAAACAATTCCTTCACAATAGCAAATCACAAGATTAAATACTTGGGAGTAAATCTAACCAGAAACACGAAGCTCTATTCAAAGAAAATTACAAAACAATACTACAAGAAACAAAAAGAGTCCTGGAGAAGTGGAAAAATATCCCTTGCTCATGGATAGGAAGACTCAATATTGTGAAAATGGCAATACTACCAAAGGCAATTTACACATTCAATGCAATCCCAATACAGATACTAATGTCATTCTTCAACGAGATGGAAAAGGCAATGGAAAGAAGCTCCGAATAAGCAAAGCACTCCTTAAAAAGAGAAAAAAGGTAGGAAGCAACTCATTCCCTGATTTCAAATCTTACTACACTGCCGTGGTGGTTAAGACAGCAAGGAACAGGAACAATGACAGATACATAGATCAATGAAATAGAATTGAAAGGAGATGAAATCAGTTAAGTGGGGAAACAACAGCCTTTTTAACAAATGTTTTTAGCAAAATCGGAAAACTATCTGCAGAAGACGCAAGTAAGATCCACACCTCACTCCATACACGAAAACCAACTCTAGGTGGATCATGGACCTAGGACTGAAACCAAGGACTATACACTTCATTAAAGAAAAGCTTGGAAGAACTCTAGAAGTCCTAATGCACAACATAAACAATCTTCCAAGTATCCTGAAAAATATACAACCAGGAGAAGAAAATATAGATGAATGGGACCTTCTCAGAATCAAATCCCTATGCACATCCAAAAACTTCTTCTACAGGGTAAAAAGGGAAGCCACAGACCAGGAAAGCGTATTTAGTAATGACATGTCAGATAAGGGATTTATGTATAAAATTTATAAAATACTTGAGCCCCACAACAAGATAAAGGTAAACAATCCATTTAAAAAATGGGCACAGGATATAAACAGACACTTCACCATTGAAGACATCCAGATGGCCAACAAGCACTTGAAGAAATGTTCAAAAAACCTAGGTCTAAGAGAGATGCAAGTAAAAAAATACCCATGAGATATCATCTCACCCCAGTAAGAGTAGCAAAATTTACCAATCAAACAGCAAAGACATGTTGGCGAGGTTGTGGAGAAACTGGAACCCTTCTTCACTGTTGCTGGAAGTGTAAAATGGTGCAACTACTGTGGAAATTGTTTTGGTGCTTTCTCAAAAAGTTGCAAATAGAAATGCCATTTGACCCAGCAATTCCACTACTGGGAATTTACCCCAAAGAGGCCATAACTGCCACCCAAGCAGATATATGCACACCCATGTTTATCGCAGCTTTGTTCATGACAGGAAGGAGTTGGAAACAACTAAGTACCCATAAACAAACAAATGGATAGAGAAGCTCTGGTACATTCACACAATGGAATACTACACTGCATTGAAAAACAAGGAACTCATGCAATATTATTCAAAATGGGTGACCCTGGAGGACATCATGCTGAGTGAAATATTTCAGTCACAAAGGGATAAGTACTGCAAGGGCCACTGTTTTAAAATAGAACTGACATAGAGGTTGGGGAGAGACTGAGAAATATGGGA
>NW_006399988.1:3026298-3032433 GCF_000299155.1 Elephantulus edwardii
ATATAGTCACATAAATAACACTTATTTTCTTACAAAGTTCATATATATTATTTTTTTACCCTATCTCCATTCACATTGTGTTTCATACAATCACTCCCATTCATTTTATTTTATAAAATTAAGCAACACTGAAATATGCCCACCGTTGCCTTGTCTTTTCAGATACCTATCAGGTCTTTCCTATTTTCTTTACTATTTACTGTTTCCCATTATTACCTTTTAATACTTAGCGCACGTGGGTGGAAGAGAGTTGTACTTGGAGAATGACATCATACTTGGAAGTGTAGAGGGACAGCACAGGAGAGAAAGACCCAGAGGAGATGAATTGATATAGTAACTGAAGCAATGGAGGTTGGTGTGTCGGAATTAGTGAGAGTGGCTCAAGACAGGGAAGGGTTCAGACCTGCTGTACATAGACATTGTCACTATAGGCCACAGGTGATTTGATGGTACATAATAACAATAACTACGTGTTATGTTGGTTGTATTATTTAAGCCTCTTAGAGTTAACAAGACCTTGTGGAGGGCATTTGCATTTAAAGTCAGTTGTTATTTTATTTTAGAGGAACATTCTTCTAAGTGGTACAGCACTCTTGTGTTAATTTGCTGTACTGAAGTAACCTGGGGCTGCTGCGATGCTGAACTTGGTGTCATTGGGGCGTCAAATGTCATAATGGTTCATGGTGGACAGTGTTGGGTGGAGCTCCCAGTTTAAGACATATTTGGAAGCAGGAGTGGCATCCACTTCCTAAACAACATGCCTCTGGAAACTCTATAAACTTTGAGAAAGGATCATAGTTATAGAATGGTTTCAGGTCTTTTATTCATAGAGTTGATATGAGTCATGCTCAACTCGACCGACAGAAATCAACAACAACAACCACCTTTTATTTATTTTTATTTATTTTTTATTTAGTTTGTATGTTTAGTCTTTTTCAGTTTGGGTGGGTTGAGAGTTTCTATGTATTTGTCCATTTCATCTAGGTTTTCATATTTGAGTATAGTTTTTTATAATATTCTATGATTAACCCTTATATTTCAGTTGGCTCTGTTGTCACGTCACTTCTTTCATCTCTTATTCAGATTGTTTCTTTTCTTTCTTTATTTCTCTTTATTAGCTTTGTTAGTGGTCTGTTGGGTCTATTGACCTTTTCAAAGAACCAACCCCTGATCTTGTTGATAGTTCAATTTATTTCTACCTTAATTTTAATTATTTCCTTTCTTTTACAGATTATAACATTTTCTTGCTGTTCATTTCCTATTTGTCGGAGATGAAGCATGAAATAATCAGTTTTCTTTTTTCCCTTTTTATATGCTTGTCTTTTTTTTATATGCTTGTCTTTTGCTATGAATAAACTTTGATTGGTTTCCCAGAGGTTTTGGTAAGTTATGTTTTCTTTCTTTCTCATTTGTTACTGGTGTTGTTATGTGCCATTGAGTCACTTGCAACTCATAGAGACCCTATGTACAAGAGCCCTAAACCCTGCTCTATCCTGTGCCAATCTCATTGTTTCTGACACACCTACTCCCACTACTCCAATCACTGAATCAATCCATCTCATCAAGGGTCTTCCTCTCCTGGCTGTCCCCTCCAGTCTCTCAAACATGATGACCCTCTCCAGGAACTGGTCCCTCTTTGCGACATGCCCAAACTAAGTCAGACGAAGCTTCAGAATCCTTGCCTCCAAGGAGCAGCCTGGCTTCACTCTCTCCAAGACAAATGTTTGTTCTCCTAGCAGTCCATGGTGTATTCACTCTTCTCCAGCACCATAGCTCAAAGGCATCAATTCTCTTTTATCATCCCTAGTCACTGTCCAGCTCTCCAATACATAGCCCGGATCAAGCGCACTTCAGTCCCCAGACTAACATCGTTGCTCTTTATTACTCTGGAGAGGTCCTGACAGGTGAATTTCTCAATGCAATTCATCTCTGGATTTCCTGGCTCCTGGTACCAAGAGTGTTTACTGTGGAGCCAAGCAAACTTAAACTGTTAACTATTCCAATCTCTTCATCATCCATAATGATGCTGACAATTGGCCCAGTGGTGAGAATCTTTGTTTTCTTGATGTAGAGCTTCAATCCATATTGAACACTGCAGTTCTTGACCTTCTGCAGCACGTGCTCCATGTCCTCCTCAGTTTCAGCAAGCAGGGCTGCATTATCTGCATAACAGATTTTTGATGAATCTTCTACTAATCCTGATGCCACATTACTCCTTGGACAGCACAGCACCCCAGATGATCTGTTCTACATACACATTGAAAGGGTATGGAGACAGAATACATCCCTGGTGGATGTCCTTCTCAATTTTGAACCATGCAGTGTCTTCTTGCTCTGTTTTGATGACTGCCTTTTGGTCCAAGTTTGAGTTTTGCATAAACACAATGAAATGTTCTGTGATTCCCGTTCTTCTCGGAGTCAGCCACAGCTTGTTGTGATCCACACAATCAAAAGCTTTCGCATAGTTAATGAAGCACAGATAATTCCTCTGGTACTCTCTGCTTTCTGCCAAGATCCATCCAATATTAGCTATAATATCCCAAGAACCACGACTTTTTCTAAACCCAGCCTGCACATCTGGCAATTTTCTGTCGATGTGTTACTCCAGTTGTTTTTGGATAATTTTCAGCAGAATCTTGCTTACATGTGATATTAATGATATTGTTTGATAATTTCCACACTCTATTCTGTCACCTTTCTTTGGAATGGGAACATATATCGATCTCTTCCAGTCAGTTGGCCAGTTGGCTGTCCTCCTGATTTCTTGGTACATCATAGTGAGCACATCCAGGACAGCGTCTGTTTGTTGAAATATGTCAGTTGGTATGCCGTCAACTCCTGGAGCCTTGTTTTTTTGCTAATTCATTTGTCACTGTTGTTGTTGTTGTTATGTGCCGTCGAGTCGTTTGCGACTCAGTGACCCTATGCACAACAGCCCTAAACCCTGCTCTATCCTGCACCAACCGCACTGCCTCTGACACACCCATCCCAATTACCCCAGTCACTGAATCAATCCATCTCATAGAGGTTCTTCCCCTCCTGCGCTGTCCCTCCACCTCCCAAGCATGATGTCCCTCTCCAAGGACCCGTCCCTCCTGGCAACATGTCCAAAGTATGTCAGATGAAGCCCCAGAATCCTTGCCTCCAAGGAGTAGCCTGGTTTAATCCTCTCCAAGATGAATCTGTTTGTTTTCCTGGCTGTCCATGGTACATTCAGTACTCTTCTCCAGCACGACAGCTCAAAAGCATCCACTCTCCTTCTGTCCTCCCTAGTCATTGTCCAACTAACTCTCTGATGCATAACAAGCGATCGCAAATACCATGGCCTGTATCAGGCGCACCTTAGTCTCCAGAGAGACACCGTTGCTCTTGAGTACTTTAGAGAGGTCCCTAACAGCAGACTTTCCCATCGCGATACACATTTTGATTTCCTGACTGTTGGTGCCAAGAGTGTTGACTGTGGAGCCGAGCAAACTGAAGCTGTGAACAATCTCAATCTCTTCGTCATCCATCCTGACGCTGCCAATTGGTCCAGTGGTGAGAATCTTTGTCATCTTGACATTGAGCCTCAGTCCATACTGAAGGCTGCAGTCCTTGACCCTTCGCAGCAAGTGCATGAGGTCCTCCTCAGTTTCAGCAAGCAGGGTTGTGTCATCTGCATAACGCTTCCACCAATCCTGATGCCACAATTCTCTTCATAGAGCCCAGCCTCTCGGATAATCTGCTCTGCATACATGTTGAAAAGGTATGGAGACAGGATGCATCCCTGGCGTACACCCTTCCCAATTTTGAACCATGCAGTGTTACCCTGCTCTGTTCTGACTACTGCCTCTTGGTCCAAGTATAGGTTTCACATTAGCACAATTAAATGTTCTAGGATTCCCATTCTTCTCAGAGTCAGCCACAGTTTGTTATGATCCACACAGTCAAATGCCTTTGCATAATCAATGAAACACAGATAGACATTCTTCTTGTATTCTCTGCTTTCAGCCAAGATCCATCTAACATCAGCAACAATATCCCTAGTACCACGACCCCTTCTAAACCAAGCCTGGACTTCCGGCAGTTCTCTGCTGATGTGCTGTTCTAATCGTTATTGGATGATCTTCAGTAGAATCTTGCTTGCATGTGAAATCAATGACACTGTTCTGTAGTTTCCACACTCAGTTGGGTCACCTTTCTTTGGAATGGGAACAAATATAGATCTCTTCCAGTCAGTTGGCCAAGTGGTTGTTCTCCAGATTTCTTGGCACAACTTGGTGAGCACATCCAGGGCAACATCTGTTATCTGAAATACTTCAATTGGTATACCATCTATTCCTGGGGCCTTATTTTTTGCTATTTCCTTCAAAGCAGCTTGAACTTCTCCCTTCATCACCATAGGCTCTTGCTCATATGTTATTTCTTTAAATTCCTCTGTATCTGCCAATTCCTTTCTATATAATGACTCAGTATATTCCTTCCATCTTCTTTTAACACTTCCTGGATCATTTAATATTCTGCCCAAAGCATCCTTGATTATAGCAACTCTAGGTTTGAATTTGTTCTTCAGTTCCTTCTGGCTGTTGGCTGCAGATTCAAATACATATACTAACTCCCTTCAGGATACCAGCCTAAATTTACTTCAAGCAACACAGCTCCCTTGGTTCTGATTGAATGGCTCCCATGACTCTCTGTTCTTATTGTTGTTAGGTGCTGTCAGGTCAAGTAAGACTCATAGTGACTCTGTGAACAACAGATCTGAATCTTGTTTCACTCATCTGAGGCTGGCCTAGCAGAGAGAGTAGCAGGGCACAGACCACACCTCATAGCCCAAGCACCTCCACCGCCTTTGGGCTTCAGCTAATCCCTTCCAAACCTGGCTTTGGGTCTAGTTAGTGTTCAGTTGTGAGGTCCTGTACCACTTCGTCATCTCTGACACACTACTGTAGTCATTGTGTCCATCTCATTGAAAGTGTTTCTTTACTTTCTAGTTCTTTATATTTTCAAGCATGATGTACCGTCCTAGGGAATAGCCCCTTCTAACAACATACCCTAAGTATGTGAGAAGAAGCATCACCATTGCCTCCAAGGAGCACTCTGACTGCACTTTCTCCAAGACATATCTGTTTGTTCTTTTGGCAGTGGATGGGATATTTGATACTCTTCTTCAACACCACAACTAAAAAATATAATTTCTTCTTCTGTGATCTTCATTCATTGTCCAGCTCTTAGATGCATAGCAAGTTACTGAAAAGACTAGAGACTGAATCACATACACACTAGTCTTTAAATTGACATCATTGCTTCTCTGTATTCTGGAGAAGTCCTTGACAGACTTTTGCAATGCAACACGGTTTTCAATTTCTCTACTGCTAGTATCAAGGACGTTGATTGTGGATCCAAGTATGATGAAGTCCAGCTTTTCAAATTATTTGCTCCGCATAAATTTGAATAAGTATGGGAGAAGATGCAATCTATACTCACACTTTTCTCAATTTTAAACCATGCAGTGTTCTCTTGTTTTGTTTGGACAACTGCTTCCTGGTCTATATATAGATTTTGCATTAGCACAATTAATGTTCTGAGATTTCATTCTTCTCAATGTTATTCATAATTTGTTATAATCCACAGAACCTAATGTCTTGGCTAAAGCAATAAAACACATATAAATATATTTCTCATATTCTTCTCTTTCAGCCAAGATTCTTTTGACAACAGCAGTGATAGCACTCATTCTACAGATGCTTCAGAATCCAGCTTGAGCTTGAATTTCTGGAACTTCTCAGTATATGTACTGTCCCAGGTGTTTATTAATAACCTTCTGGAATATTTTACTTGTACGTGTTTTAATGATATTGTTTGATAATTTACATAACTTTTTGGAATAAAAACAAGTGTGGATCTCTTTTAGTCAGTTGGCTACATAGCTATCTTCCCAATATTTTTGGCATATAGTCATATAGTCTGGACACACTAGAGCTCTCCCCAACCCTTCATGATGCTGTGTGTGCACAATGGTTATTAGTCAACTCCTCTTATCAAGAGAAGGGGCACTGTACCATGAGGTAAATTGTTGAGCTGGATCTAGAGTCATTGCTCCTATTGTGGGTAAAAGCCATTTCACTTTTATATTTGTTAAATTAACTATTATAT
>NW_006399988.1:3032768-3035213 GCF_000299155.1 Elephantulus edwardii
GACCTAGAGGAATGTCTGAACAAAAACAATGAAAGACTGGCCGGAGGGCCACAAACTAAAAGTCACCCACCTTTGTCTCGGTCACACCGTTTCCTCTTCACTGGGCCAGCTGATCTCTCTCTCTCTCTTTGTTGATGTTATTGTTGTTAAGTGCCGTTGAGTCGCAGGCAACTCATAGTGACCCTATGAAGGAGAGTTCTCGACGCTTGGATGCCTTTCATCCTCTCTCCAGGTTATATAAAAAAGAAAATTCAGGGAGTTTTTTTATTGTTGGAATATTTTTCTTGCATAGTAGACGTCATTTTAGTGCTAAAATAATTATCACATTGTTTTTCTTGTTGAGTACCATCAAGTCTGAACCAACCCATAGCTTACCTTCCAGCAGGCTTTCAGAGGTAGTTAATCACACTGGAAAAGATTGCTCATCCTTCTTCTGTGGAGCAGCTGGTGGCCTCAAACCATGTGCCTTCATGATTGCAGCGTAGCTTCTTGCCACTAGACCACCAAAGCTCCTTATATTAAAGATGATTATTGTGAGAATATAAGAAGTTTCCATTAAAAACAACTTGAGATAGCATGTCATTCCAGCAACAATAGCAAAGTTCAACAGAGCAGCAAATAACAAATGTTAGAAAGATTGGAACCCTTATTAACTGCTGGCAGGAGTGTAAAATGGCACAACCACTGTGAAAGGCAGTCAGCCTAGTTATTTCTCAGAATGTTAGAAACAGAAATACCATTTAACCCAACAATTCCACTACTGGGAATATAACCCAAAGAAACCAGAGCCATTATCCAAACAGATGTGCATATATCCATGTTTATAGTTGCATTATTCACAATAGCAAAGAGGTGGAAACAACCCAAAAGCCCATCAACAAATGAATGTATTAAAAAACTATGGTATACTCACACAATGTAATACTATGCAGTACTGAAAAATGAGGAATTCTTAAAATACTATGCAACATGGGTAATTCTGGAGGACTTTATGCCGATTGAAATATCTTAGTCACAAAAGGACAAATACTGCATAACACCACTGTTATGAGCAGGACTGACATGGAAGGTTGGGAGAAACTAGGAAAAGAGGGGATAATGAACACTGCCTTGGATGAAGATGCAGATGAAGGAAAGAACTGTTTAAAAGAAATATACAATTAGACATTATTTGTATGACAATAGTCCAGAATAAAGGGGTATTGCAAAGTGGATTCGGAGAGGGGTAGGGGAGAAAGAAGAAAGGGACGGAGGGAGGGAGGAAATTGTGCAACTATGAATGAATATTTCTTTTTTAAGTAAAATGGAGTAGGGAGAGGGAGGAAAATGTACAATGACAAATAAAGGAAAACCCAACTTTTCTGTAAACTTTCATTAAAATCACAGTAAAAAAAGACATTTCCATTAATTCCTTCTGATGGTCATTAACATTTTTTTATGGAATTAAAAAATGAACCTCTTCTAACTAAAAGTCCTTGGATTTGAAATGTCTAAGGCAAGAGAGTTAATTTTATTGCCAGTTTAAAAAATAAATAAGAGAAGAAACAAAAGAAAGTCATGCTTGTTAGTAAAAAAAACAACTAGTAAAATGTGCAGAATGAGAGTCTAGGGAGAGAAGGGGAGCAGTGGTGTGAGGATGAATGGCAGGATGGGTGGGCAATCATAGGGTGACATAATTTTTTTGGGTGGGATTAGCGTGGGTAAAGGAAATGGGAATCTGGAGTAAAAACAATGCATATGAACTTTGTAAGTAAACCAGTATAAAATAAAAAATTTTATTTAAAACAAAACAAATCATCATGTACTCACCAGACAACCCAGGTTCCTACATTGCCAGAAGATCATTAGAAAAAGAAGACTTATAAGTATAGTGATTTACTCACGACTAGTATCTATCAAATACTGTTCTAAATCTGAGCATTCAAATTAAGAAAGACTAGAAAAAAGGATTGGCTATCCACTTCCTAAATAACAGACCTTTGAAAACTCTGTGTAAAATTGAGCACAAAATATCACATTTAGCGTAGGCTAGCAGATGGGGCAACTGAGACTAAACCTTCATATATGGAAACACAAAGGAGGAGGATACTAATGATTGGAATGTGGAATTTGAGAAGCAAGAATGTAGGAAAATTGGACATTGTAAAAAAAAAGAAATGCATAAATATTGACATACTAGGTATTGGTGAAATGAGATGAACTGGTACGGGGAATTTTTAATCAGATCTACTCTGCTGGAGATGAAAAGGTGAAGAAAAATGAGGTTACTTTCAGAGTTAAAAAAGTCATTTCTGCATACAGCTTTCCAATTTTGCCAGCACCATTTGTTAAAAAGGCTGTCATTTCCCCACTTAACTGATTTCATCTCCTTGCCAAAAATCAGTTGACCATAGGTAGATGGGCTGATTTCTGGATTCTCAATTCTATTCCATTGATCTATCCACA
>NW_006399988.1:3036699-3042063 GCF_000299155.1 Elephantulus edwardii
CGGCGGGGGGGGGGGTTGTAGAGAAAATAGTGCAACAAAGAATGAATGGAAATCCAAAATCTCTGTAAATGTTCATTAAAATTAGTAAAAACAAACAAACAAACAAACAAAAAGATCCTTCTTGAAATACAATGTTGAGTGACAGGAAAATAGCCATATACATACAAGGAAGTCCAGTGAATACTACTACCATTCAAATTTATGCAGCAACAACCAGAGCTAAAGAAGAGGAAACATGATTTCTACCAACTTTTGCAGTCAGAAATCGATCAAACATGCAATCAGGATGCAAAAGTTGGGAACAGGGAGGAAAGATCACTAGTCGCCAAATATGGACTGGGTGGCAGAAATGAAGCTGGAGATAGAATGATAGAATTCTGTACAATCAATGATTTAGTCATTGCAAATACCTTTTATAAGAAACATAAAAGCAGAATATACACATGGAAGTCACCTCATGTTATACACAGGAATCAGATAGATTACCTCTGTGGATGCTACGGGCAGAATATTAAATGATCCAGGAAGCATTGAAAAAAGATAGGATTTTACAATCACTGTACCAAAAACAACTGGCTTACACAGAAAAATTTCATCAAACATATGATCAAGAGGCAATGATAATGGAGGAGGAAGTTCAAGCTGTTGTGAAGGAATTGGCAAAAAACAAGGCCCCAGGAAGTGATGGCATACTATTTGATAATATTTCAACAAACAGATGCTGCCCTGGATGTGCTCACCAGGTTGTGCCAAGAAGTCTGCAGGACAACTACCGGCCAACTGACTGGAAGAAATTAATGTTTATTCCTATCCCCAAAAGAGATGACCCAACAGTGTGGAAATTATCGAACAATATCACTAATATTACCTACAAGCAAAGTCCTGCTGAAGATTATAAAAAAATGACTGGAGGCCCAGAAGCCGCTGGTGGGCTTGGGAGAAGCAGATCTCTCCTCCAGCCGCTGGGCAGTGAACAAACGCGGGCCTGGCGGAGCGAGGAGGCACCGGGCTGAAATCCCTGCTGACCATAAGCCGTGCCAGGTCCAAACCGCAGCCGACATAAGCTGCGTCAGGCCGAAACACTAGCCAACCAGTCCGTTCAAAGTAAGGCCAGCCGACATGACCAATCCACGCGAGGCCCCGCCACCGGCAATCGCAAGCCATGGGTGAAAAACAAAGTCCCAACCTGAGAGTCCAGGAGTGAGGAGATGGCTCAGAAGCAGGAGATGGCTCACAGCGAGGAGATGGCCTGGAGCGAGGAGGTGGCACGGAGAGAGGAGATGGCACGGAGCGAGGAGATGGCACGGAGCGAGGAGATGGCATGGAGCGAGGAGGTGGCCCGTGGCGAGGAGATAATCGGGAGCCTGGAGATAGCCCGCAGTGAGGCCATGGTCCCGAGTGAGGCCGTGGAACCTGAGCGAGGTTGTGGTCCCGAAAGAAGCCGTGGTTCCAGACGAGACTGTGGTCCCAGGCTAGGACGTAGTCCCGGACGGGGATGTGTTTCCGGTCGAGGACGTGGTTCTGGACGAGGACGTGGGCCCAAACGACGATGTGGTCCCAGACCAAGAAGCGTCTGAAAGCGAGGACATTAGCTACGGCAGGGCTCCTGGTGACCCTCACTCATAGCGAAAGAAGCATGACCTTCATGTTAGCCCACACTCAGCAGGGCACTAGCGAACCAATTGTCCAAGACTTGGCCCAGCTTTTGAAGAAGCCATAGGAGTTCCAGTGTCTTCTCAGAAACTCATATTTAAGGGAAAGTCTCTAAAGGATATTCAACAGCCCTTGTCAGCACTTGGAATACAAAATGGCTGTCTAGTCATGTTAACTGGGAAAAAGAACAGATCAGAAGAAGAGGTTGAATTAAAGAAGTTGAGAGTTTTGGAAAAAACTGTGGAGAAGATAGGCAACCAACTGGAAGAGTTGAGTAAAGATTTTCCTAGAATACAGCAGGGTTTTCTGCCCAAGAATATCCAAGTTGAAGCTCTCTGCAAACTTGATAGAAGAGTGAAAGCAAAAATTGAGCAGTTTATGAAGATCTTAGAGGACATCGACATAGTTATTCTGCCAGAGAATTTCAAAGACAATAGTTTAAAAAGGAAGAGCTTGGTCACAAAGATTCAGACGCTGTTAGCTGAGAGCGACATATAGTGGTACAGAACATTGGTCAGGAGACCGAACGGCTGCAGTCTCCGAAATTGGCCCTGGCGGACTGAGGCAGGCATACTTCGCTTGGGCTTCACTGCTCTGAAGAACTGCACCACCAGCTCTGCTGTCTGGACAACTAAAAGTTCCCTGATTTCTCTCCAGCTGCTTGGGTCAACTGACCATTTCTCAAGGAAATTACTGGCAAGTTCTCAATGAAAAACTATTGTCTTTGTAGATTAAAAAAAAGGGACTGCAACAGTGCATTGATAGAGAACTATCAGAAATACAAGCTGGGTTTAGAAAAGACTATGACACTAGAAATATTATTCCCAATGTCAGATGGAGCTTGGTTGGTGAAAGCAAATATAACAGGGATGTCTATCTGTGCTTCATTGCCTATGCAAAAGGAATTAAATGTGTGGATGACAGTGAATTGTAGCTAACCTTGAGAAAAATGGGGATCCCAGAACATTTGATTGTGCTCATGTGAAATCTATACTGATACCAGGAAGCAGTCCTCAGAACAGAGCAAGAAAAGACTGCATGGTTCAAAATCAGGAAAAGAGTGTGTCAGGGATGTGTCTTGTCTCCATACCTTTTCTTTTTTAAAAAATTTTTATTTTATATTGGTTTACTTACGAAGATCAAATACATTATATTTCTCACCAGATCTTGCACATTTTCTTCACCCACCCTCCCATTCATTAAATTGTATGATTAACCCCCCTTCCTCACCCCTTCTCACCCCTCTGCTTCTCCCTTACCCCTTGGATCCTCATACTTACGCTACAATAATGGTTTTATACAGTATTTGTCCTTATGAGAGTGAGTTCACTCAGCATAGTGCTCTCCGATCTCTCCCAAGTTAGGTAGTAGTTTTTTAAAAAAAATATTGCTCCTGCATGTGAAAATATAAGATCAAGGACTGTAGTTTTCAATATGGACTGAAGCTTAACGTCAAGAAGACAAAGATTCTCACCAATGGGCCAATTGACAGCACCATGATAGATGGAGAAGAAATTGAAGTTGCTAAGAATTTTAGCTTTCTTGCCTCCACAATCAACATTCTTGGCATCGGCAATCAGGAAATCAAAAGACAAATTACATTGGGGAAGTCTGCTGTCAAGGACCTCTCCAGAGTTCTGAGAAGCAATGATGTCAGTCCAGAGACTAAGATGTGCCTGTGTCATCAAAATTATTTGCTATGCATCCGAGAGCTGGACAATGACTAAAGATAACAGAAGAAAAATGGATACCTTTGCATTGTGGTGGTGGAGAGGAGTATTGAACATACCATGGCCCACCAGGAGGATTTTGAAGCTCCATCTCACACACTTTGGGCACATGGCCAGGAGGGACCAGTCCTTAGAAAAGGATATCATACTTGGAAGGGTGGAAGGACAGGAGAGGAAGACCCTGGATGAGATGGATTGACAGGGTAAGTGGGGCAGTGGGTGTGTTGGAATCAGTGATACTGACTCTGGATAGGGCTGGGTTCAGAGCTGTTGTACAAAGGGTCACTATGAGTCACCAGTGACTTGATGGCACATAACAACAACAACAACAGTGAGCACTTCCAAGGCTGCATCTGTTTATTGGAACAATTAAATTAGTATTCCATTGATTTGTGGGACTTTCCTCTAAACTCCCTGCCTTCAGTTCATCCTGAGTTTCATTTTTCATTGCTATTGGTTCTTGATCATATGGTTCTTCCTGAAATGGTTAGGTATTGATCAATCATTTTTGGTACAATGATTATGTCTATCTAGTCCTGCTACTATTTTTTTGGTGGAAATGAAGAAGGGTTATTAGAAATATGGACTCAGTGACAGAAATGCAACTGGAGAACAAATGATAGAATTTTCTAATTCATCCATTGTAAAGAACTTTCTAAAAAAATATATATAATCAGTGACTAAACACATGAATATCACCTGATGGACTACAAAAGAATCAGCCTGATTGTATCTTTGGAATGAATTGATGGAGAAGCTTAGTATTAGCAGTCAAAACAGGCCAGGGACTGACTTTGGAACAGCCAACCAATTACTCATCTGAAAGATCAAATTAAACCATTTGAAAAGAAATTAAAAGAAGTCTAGAGGAGCCAAAATAGGACCTTAAGTCTATCACAGTGAATTTAAAAATGTCAAGGCTTGATTTAATTCTCTGGACACTAATGATCAAAGAATAGACAAGTTGTTGGATGACATCAAAGGCATCACCCATGAGAAAGCATAAGGTAATTAAAAGATAAGGAATAAATAAAAGACCACAAAGTATGTCAGAAGAGACTCTCAATCTTGCAGTAGAATGTAAAGAAACAAAACAAAGGGAAGAAATACTTAAATATGAAAGCTGGACAGAAGATTTCAAAGTATAGTTTGAGAGCACATTGCAATGAAATACACAAAGAACTGGAGTTAATAAATCAAAATGTAAAAAATTATTCAGCATTTCTCAAGCTGAATGAATAAATGAAAGCCTCAAGTTCCAATACCTAAGAATTCTAGGGACCAAATATTAAAAGATACAGAAAGCACCTAAAGAAGATGGAGGAAAGACATAGATTCACTGTACTAGAATACTTGTCTATTGCCTTTGAGTTGAGCTTGACTCATAGCGACCCTATGAACAAGTCACCGGTGTTCTTACAGAAGCCTGGTGAGCTAGTGGATAACATCTCCAGCTGGCAACAAAAAGGTCTGCAATTTGAATCTTCCAGGTGTTCCAAGGGAGCAGGGTGGGCAATTTCCTCCTGTCAAGATTTACAGCATTGGTTATCTGATGCAAGGTCACTGTGAATCAGAACCAAGTAGATATCAGTGAATGAGGGCCCTTCTACTGAGAAGATACAGAGACACAGCATAAGAAAACTGCATGACATTGTAGGTAAAAAGGAAAAACACTTGGAGCTACTAGCAGTTAGGAGAAAGATATTGGGCAATTCCTATCTCAGAGTCCGGAGAAGGAATGAACACAGTCAACACCCTGATGTGGATTCCTAGCCCACAGAACTGTGAGAAAATACACACATTAAACATGACCAAGTAGAGGCTATAAAAAAAAAAAAAAGGAAGACCAGACAAGCTGGATTCAGCATGGGTCCAGACAGAGCAATGATTATGAGAATGGCACAGTAGTGAATATGTTTTGTTCTGTAGTAAATAGGGTTCTTTTTTTAAATTTTTTTATTATTAAATTTTATTAGTTATA
>NW_006399988.1:3043201-3056720 GCF_000299155.1 Elephantulus edwardii
AGAAGACACAAATTTGACTAACAAGTTATAAGTACATGAGTCAAAAATTATGGAAAAGTAAAAGAAAAGATTCTTTCATTGTTTTACAAACCCTCCCCCTAGTTCTTTCCAGTCCTTGCTTCCAGAAGAGGAGCAGTAAGATGAACTTTTGATGATAAGAAATGAGAAATTTAATTCACCACAAATTTGAGGTGTTCCTGGGAAAAACCCTTTAGCTGGTAGCCTGCTGAAGGTCTTGCCTCACCTGCAGAGCATCTCCTGGTCCTCATTGGAACAACCACACCTGGGAATTGGTGAAAGTGGGTGTAAAGGTCCATTCACTTTGATTGAACTTAAGACTTACTCTGGCGGTTTTCCCAGAAACCCTTATAGAGTTGTATCTGGCCTTGGGCATCACATCCTATTTCTTCAAGATCTGCCTGTGGTAATTCTCTTTCTCCAAGAACACTCACTGTACTGTGTTAGTTT
The DNA here is from genome assembly GCF_000299155.1 of Elephantulus edwardii. Taxonomy (NCBI): domain Eukaryota; kingdom Metazoa; phylum Chordata; class Mammalia; order Macroscelidea; family Macroscelididae; genus Elephantulus; species Elephantulus edwardii. The sequence goes on from NW_006399988.1 coordinate 3,043,670, forward strand.
GATCTCACATAATTTTCTCTTCAATAAATTCCAGTTTTCCCATACCATGGCCTTTGGATCTTCTGAGAAGACAACTTCTGCTGGTCTATTTTCAGACAAGCATAGCCATGTGGATTATCTTGCTGAGTTTTCCTCATCTAATGGAACATTTTATATCCTAATGTTTCCTGAAATAAAGCTGACTTCTACCACATTGAAGATGTATATTTATTGATATTTTACTTAAATATTTATGCTTCCCCCCCCCCCTTAAAAAGCAGAGACTACACTATTTCTGTGCCTGATAAATTCTGATGTTATATTACAGCTACTTTGTGTCTGCTGTCATTTCCAGTTAAAGTCTCTGACTTTTCTGTGAGCTCACTTTGAACTTCTTTCGCTGCTCTGGGTAATAGGTGTTCTCTAATAAGATTAAATGCTGGATACACCCACAGGCTACAAGACACCACAACAGCAAAATTGCACTGAAAATAATTTTATCTTTTCCTTTGTGATACAGAAAGGTACTACAAGGTCTAGAACAAGCATTCTTTATTGATATTTGCTTATTGGGATGTTGCCCAAGCTTGTTTCAGTGATACATAAAAGGAAGAACACCATGTGCCTGGATATTCTTGTCTATGTTTAACTTGACCTGTTGAAATTTTTTTTAAAAAGCCACATGCCTTTACTTGAGTTCACCTGTGTGAGAAGTGTCAGGTCCAGAGAAATTGATAATCTGGTTGTAGGTCTACCAGTAGTTTACTTTGGGGTTTGGCTGAGCAGCCCTCCCTTTAGACTTTGGCTGTTGGTTTTGTAAAAAGGAGTTCAAGTGGGTTTTCAGATTTACATCTAAGAGTTTCAGAATGTTTGCCTCACCAGAGAAATCCAGTTATAGTTCTTAATGCCATTTGTTTTCAGTGAATGGCTTCCCAGTTACTTCCCATATTATAATTTTGCAGAAAGCAGAATATTGTCTCCAAAAATGTATGCTTATGTAAAATCTTAGAATATGATCTTATTTGAAAGCAGAGTCTTTGCAGATGAGCTGAAATGAGATAAGGTAAGGTCATATTTGACTAAGGTGATCCTTAACCCAATGCCTGGTTCCTTTTAAGAAAAGGAAAGGGTATAGAGAGACACACAAGGAAGAATCCCATGTGAAGATGGAGGGAATGACTGAAGTGATACAGTTATAAATTGAGTAATGCCAAGGATTTCCAAGTGTCACCAGAAGCAAGGGAAAGGCACAGGAAGTTTATTCCTTACAGTCTCCTAGTTGGTGGTAATCCTTTGTTACAACTGCCCTTGAAATTAACACAAGTTTACTCTCAGGAGCAGACTCACAAATCATGAGTAGTCAGCCCTTACCCTCAAGAACAGACATGGCAACTCACTTAGTCACCATTTCCACTGCAGTCTTTGTGTATATTTCCCCCCTCTCTATAGAAGTTTATCCTGAACTTCTAAGAAGTAGGAGTAAAATAAGAAAATACATTGATTGACACTATGGGATACTATGCAGCACTCAGGAGCAATGATTTAGAAAAATACTATATACTTAAAGCAGGGCCATTATGGCCTTCCACAGACTTTGGCTTATTGATAATTGAACACTTAAACAGTTGATGACTGGCCTTCAGTGAAGATTGAGGCTCAACAACAGGAATTCAAGGATTCCCAAGGAGAAATGGGTAACCTTAACACTGAGTTTTACTCCAGAATTGACCCTGAACCCAGTGCCAGTGACCAAAAGGAAATACAACTGACAGCTAAGGAAGCAAAGGAGGATGGAGCCTCTGGGTTCGACCAGATATCCCCACTGGACCCATCTGGGAAAACACTTTGCAGTCCAGAGGGGAGCAAATGACAGGAAAATATCTTCTAACAGAGCAAGAAGGCAAGCAGCTTTAACCCAAGACCACCAGTGAGATGATAAAGCGTCCTCTCTTCCCCCCTTTACATCTACGCCCCTGTTCAGCATGAAGAAGCCAGAGAGTTGGAATCCAATTCCCAAATCAATAAGACAGTTGGTTTAATTAGCATTGGAAAACGCTTGTCATTCCTCTGTAGCATCTGGTCCCCACTGGACCCTCATCATTTCCTTCACCTGCTCCCCCCACTGACCAAACTGTGCAGCTCTGCAGCTGCATCCTGGCCCATCCTCACCCTTCTGCCCCCAACCCTCACCTCCTTGTACCCCCAATATGTTTTTCCCAATAAAAAAATTTAAAAAAGAAAAATACTATATAATATGGAAGAGGTTGGAGGGCATTATATTGAGTTGAATTAATTCACTCTTATAAGGACAAATACTGCACAGGACCATTATTGTAAAAATAGAAGGATTATTAGTAAAATGTGGATAAAAGTCCAGAGGGGAAGGAGAAAAAGTAATGGGGCTAAGGGTGGGAAGGGGAGAAATAGCAAGGTCACAGAATTAATGTGATGGGTAGAGGAAGGGGGTAAAGAAATTAGCTAAGATCCAGTGGGGATCTGAAAGGGTCAGGTAATGGTGGGCATGTGTCAATGGTGATTAACTTTATAGAACACAATGTATGGAAATGATGATGTTAAATACAATGGGAATAGAGGAACATGTGAAACACAATGTATATAAATGAAACACAATGTATAAGAATTTTGTATACAAAACAATATAAAATAAAAAGAATTTTTTAAAAAGAAAATAACTCTTCACCATTATTGAATAGAAGCCGTAAAGCTGTTCTATCATCACAGATGGTCTCTTCTGTTAAATTCCTCATTTTAAATCTCAGCTCTATTCCTCTGTAAAAAAACCCCAAACCAAAACAAACCAAACCTCCCCACCCCTTATTCACTTTGAGTGGGAATGTAAAATTGTGCAACCACTATGGAAGGCAATATGGTGCTTTCTCAAAAAGTTGCAAAGAGAAATACTATTTGACCCAGCAATTCCCCTTCTGGGAATATACCCTAAAGAAACCAGAAATGCCTCCCAAGCAGATACATGCACACCCATGTTTATTGCTGCTTTGTTCACAATAGCAAAGAGTTGGAAACAACCCAAGTGCCCGTCAACAAATGAATGGCTAGAGAAGCTTTGGTATATTCACACAATGAAATTCTATGCTGCATTGAAAAACAAAAAATCTCGTGAAATATTATACAAAATTGGTGACCCTGGAGGACATTATGCTGAGGCAAATATCTGAGTCACAAAAGGACAAATACTACATAGTGCCATTGTTATAAAATGGGGCTGGGGCGAACCTAAGAAAAGCAGGGATAAATAATGCATACTGCATTGAAATAGATGAGGGAAAGAACTGTTTAAAAGGAATATAGGATTAGGTATTATTTTCATGACAAGATTACAGAAAAAGAAATGCATAGTAAAGTGAACTGTGGTCTTGGGAGGGATTGTATAACAAAGAAATAATCTTTTTTTTTCTTTTCAAAGAGAGAAACAAACTGGGGATAGGGGTAGACTGGCAGGAAAATGTGCAGCAATGAATGAATGGAGAAAACAAATAGATGGAAGGAATATGCTGTAAAAATATATATGTTGCATTAAAAATTATTAATAACAAATGCAACCCCCCCAACCCAACAATGAATGCATGAATGAAATAGAAAAAAAAAAAGGACTGGCTACTGAAGTCAATTAGGGAGCTCTGCTGGCCTACTGGTAAGGAGTTGCACTGCCAACCCAAAGATACACAGTTTGAATTCACTACCTTTGTAGAAGAAAGATGGCAACCACTTCCAATATGATTTACAACTTCTAAAAACATGCTGGGGTTCAGTTGTGAGTCAGTTTTGACTCTATGACACATAACAGTAATCACTGAAGCTGTACATTCCTATGGAGAAAAATAGGCACAACCATTAGTACTTATCTTGTGTAGTTTTTATGAGTTTTAAATGTATGTAATAAGACTTGGTGAATACAGATTGTGTTTTTATTACTTAATCTGAAAAATCACATCATGAGAGAGCCTGAATGGTGCAAACGGGTGATGTTGTTAGCTACTAAATAGCAAGTTCAAGTTCATTTAGAGATACCTCAGAAGAAATGTGTGGTGATTGAAAAGTCAGCTGAAAAGTTCATGTAACTCCATTATCAGATGCACCTGATGAGATTGTCATGATTGGAACTGTTTCAACAGCAACTTAAAAAAAAAGTCTGTTACATCCACTTCCTAAACAACTTGCCTCCGGAAAGTCTATGAACTTTGATAAATGTCAATAGTTGTAGTAGGGCTTCAAGCCTTTTGTTCATAGGATCTCTATGACTCGTGCTCAACTCAAAGGCAATCAACAAGAACACATTATTAGGGGTTGGAAGATATTATTAAGATATATTATGAATATATTAAGATATAATTATGAAGATATTAGAAATACAATAGAATATATACAATACAATAGATAATACTATATATTATATATAAGATATTGTATATTATATAAGATATTATGAAGATATAATTGAAATAAAAATAATGCTTATAATTAAAGAGCTATCAGACTAATTTTCTAGATCATTCAGATCATTCTTCTAGATGGTATAGCGCTGGTCTGTGCGTTGCTGTACAGAGGTAACTTGTGGTTGCTGTGATGCTGAACACTGTGACACTGATGTGCCAAGCGTGGTATTGGTGGACAGTGTTGGCCGGAGCTTCCCAACTAAAACAAGCCTGGAAGCAGGAGCAGCAACCACTTCTGAAATGGCTTGCCTCCGCAAACTCTGTGTACAAACAGCGCTCAGGCCTTTCGTCCATAGGGTCGCAATGAGTCGTCTACGACTCGACAGCACCTAACAACAAATAACAACAACAACCAGATAAATTTAAGCTCTGTGTTTTCACTCTCACAAATCAATAACCATAGTTCAATTTCCCTTAGACAACCGCAAACTTCTCACTGGTCATTCTGGAGGGGAGTGTTAAAGCTGCCATGGTTGTCAAGGATATCTATTTTTTTTTCTGGCTGTATGTGTACGTTCCCTACCACATGTAACCAAGAAGCTACTTTCAATCTTTGACCAACCAAAACTATGTTTGGTTTTGTTCTATTTTCAGTTAATCAGGATAAGACAAGGTTCAGATCAGTTGTTCAGAGTCAAGGTGAGTGTAGTCTACTTGATGGTACCAAACAATAACAAGCAGAAACCCTATTTCTCTCATTGGTCACAATTCTCTTTTCATGTTGAAGGTGAGATGGGAGGCATATTTTATGTTGGGGCAGCGAGTGTGGGTCATAGGACCACATTACCAGCTGCTGAGTTGACGTAGACTGAGTTGTGGAGGCCCCATGAGTGTCTGAGCTCTGTTTTGTCTCCAACATCTGCCTTTTGGGATGTTTTTAGGCTTTTCTTCTAAGGTGGCTCTGTGTGGACTTGAACCTCTAATCTTTTTTGTGTAACTGAGTGTGTTAATAATTTACAAACCACAGGACTCCAGAATCAGGTAAACCAGATCCAAATTCCTGTCCTGCCAATTTCTACCCTGAGTCTCTGTCACCTCATTTGTAAAATGATTATAATGATATATACCTGAAGAAACATTCTGATAACCAATGAGTCATGTATAAATTATGAGTTAATCAGAAAAGCAGTATATAGTAGGAGTAAAAAGTTAGAGGTGTGAAAATAGAATCTTCTTCATTCACAAGCTGGATGATATTGAACAGATTGCAGTTTTGTGTATTCATCGAGAAAAATGAGATACTAATAGCTAGCACAGGGAGTTCTGATGGCTTAATGGTAAGGAGCTGTTCTGCCAACCCAAAGGAACTCAGTTAGAATCCACCAGCTGTTGCTTGGGAGGAAGATGGCAATCTCCTCTGAAATTTGGCTAGAGGTTTAGCGACGAGTTGGTTCTGACTAGCTGGAATATAACAACAGCAGTAATTTCCATCATGCTTGGTAAAATAAATTGTCAACAATGAAATGGATTGACAGAGGGACTGAAGAAGAAACTTAAAATAGAGGTCTTCAAGTGGTACACACAGTTTGCACTACAATGGAAAACAAAAGGTAGAAGGTTTGAACTTACACACCCCACTGTGGGGAAACAGGCCTGGAGATCTATTTGCTCCTGTAAAGACAAACAAAATGATAATCAAACTCACCTCCAGTCAGTCAATTCTGACACAAAGTGACCCTGTAGGCCGGAGTAAACTGCCCACAGCATTCCTAAGGTTGTAAATCTTGTGGGATTTTTTTCTCAAAGTTGGAACCACAAATTTTTTGGTTTGGCAACCAAATTCTTTAAAGCAAAACCAAAGATTACAGAAAAGAAAAGCCCTATGAAGCTGTTTTGCTAGGTAATAGGTGAGGTCTGTCCAACAAATCAAAGTCAACAACAATAAAGGACAAAACATAACTGTGAAGATGACCCAGCATCAGGCAATGCTCTGTCACACATGACAACATATCGCCCAGACAGGGCTGTTAGTAAGCTCTCCTGACAGAAAAAACATAATGTTTGCTAGCTTTCTATGCTTCATGTGTGTTTGTTAAGCAGAGAAAGTTGAAGGAATGAGGGTATTGTTGAAATTTGCATATTTTATTTTGATATCTAGTTTTCTCTATTTGGTTGTGATGGCCCAGAAGGACGTTTTGAGATGCTATTTCTACACATATGTATACTTTAATTAAGCAACCTAAATGTTTTATACTACTTGAAAGAATTAATTTCAGAGGAAAGAAATAAATACTGAAGTTTTACATTGTGAGAAGAGTTTTGAATGTAACATTCCAGCAAAGGCAAATTTTGAAAAGTTTTTCCCAAATTCTCTGAATAAAACCAATGCATTAAACTGTAAACTGTAAAGAAAAGCACCAATATATTTTTTTCTGATATTAGGCAGACATAAAGTGACTGTAAAAAACTTGGGGCTGCTATGAGTTCAGTTCTTCTTAGAAAAGTCATTTTTTGTTCTCAATTTTTTTTCCTGATTTCTCAGCATTAGTTTTCTTGCTTCACTGTGCCTAATGAAATTATTCTTCCTTTCAATTTTTCGAGGCAGAATTGATGTCCAAAAATGGAATCACTGTGATTTCATTTTTGTGAAATTATTTAACACTGAGCAAAATTATATTTCACAATGTTACATTTTCTGTGACTAGAAACTTGAGGCTCTTTATTAAGACATTCAGTTACTATAGTTTTAAAAGACAAGTGTCTGTCACACCCCAGAATATGTATACATGGTTATAGAGAAGTCATCAGAAAGTGAATTGAGTACAAATATTTATACCCACTACCAAAATAACAAAATTTGATATAGAAGTATCAAGCAATATCATTATTATCACAAACAAGTAAAATTTTCCTGAAGATAGTTTTTATAATAACTGACGTTATCAACAAGAAACTGTCGGAAATTCAAGCTGATTTTCAGAATAGGAAGTTGACTTATATAAAGAATGACATGGCATTGGGATTGGAAGAAGAATCACCACTAACCTGCCAAATCCAGGTGACATAACCTTGCTTGCGGAAAGTGATGAAGCACTCGCTGCTGAAGTTCAAAGATAATAGCTTTCAGTATGAACTATATATACCTCAACATTAAGAAAATAAAATTCTTCAGCACTGGACCAATAAGTAACATCATGACAAAGAAAATATTGAAGTCATCAAGGATTTAATTTTACTTGAATTCACAATCAACAACCATGGAAACAATAGTTAAGAAATGCAATATGTAAAAAAAAAAAAAAGAAATGCAATATGTACTGGGCAAATTTGCTGCGAAGAACCTCCTTAAAATATTAAAGAGGAAAGAAGACTTTGAAGTCTAAGATATGCTATACCAAAGTCCTGATATTTTTCAATTACCTCATATGCATGTGAAAAAAAAAGATAAAGAAAACAAAAAAAAATAATGCCTTTGAATTGTGGTGCTGGTGAAGAATATTGAATATCATGGACTGTCAGAAAAACAAAGAAATTGATCTTGGAAAAAGTGTAGGTAGAATGTTCCTTAGACTTGAGTATTGTGAGATAGCTACAATACTTTGGACATATTCTAGTTCCTGGAGAATGACATCACACTTGGAAAAGTTGAGGATCATGAAACAATGGGAAATTTTCAGCAAGATGAAGTGACAAAGGGCTGCAACAGTGGGCTCAGCAATTGTAATATGACACTGGACCAGGTAGTGTTTTGTTCAGTTGTACAAAGTGCTATTATGCGTTTCTCCACCAGAAGTTAAAGAAGACAAGGAAGGATCTTTCTTGCTAAGATCTTGAGTTTAGACTCCTAGTCTCAAGAATTATAGTGCTGCATTGGTGGCATAGTGGTGAGCATAGCTGCCTTCTAGAATGATGAGAATAAATTTCCATTCTCTTAAGCCATGTGCTTGGTGGTTAGTTGTTACATCAACTTTCAGAAACAAGTACACATATATTCTATGTTGTTTCCTAAACTTTCTCAAGAGGATTAAGGGCCAATTGTCCCAAGTGGTAACTAGCTTAATGATTCACTTTTTTTTTAAACCTACTTCTCTGCCAGCTTCATCTTATGTAGCAGCAGCTTATATATGCATTAGAGAAGCCATTTTTATGCATTAGCATTAAGGGAAGCTATTTTGCTCTGGCAACCATTATAAGAAATGTAAGCCTGCTGTTAGGGACCTCTCCAGGGTGCTGAAGAACAATGGTGTGACTCTGGAGACTAAGGTGCATCTGATACAGGCCATTGTCTTTGCAGCCGCTTATTATACTTCAGAAAGTTGGACAATGATTAGGGAGGATAGAAGGAGAATTGATGCCTTTGAGCTGTGGTGCTGGAGAAGAGTATTGAATGTACCATGGACTGCCAAGAAAACAAATAGATTCATCCTGGAGAGGGTTAAACCAGGTGGCTCCTTGGAGGCAAGGATTCTGGGGCTTTGTATGACATACTTTGGACATGTTAAGGAGGGACAAGTCCTTGGAGAGGAACATTATGCTTGGGAGGTTGGAGGGATGGCGCAAGACGGGAAGACCTTCTATGAGGTGGATTGATTCAGAGACTGGAGTAACAGGATGGGTGTGTCAGAGGCAGTGCGATTAGCACCGTATAGAGCAGGCTTTAGGGATGTTTTACATAGGGTCGCTATGAGTCGCAAGCGACTCGATGGCACATAACAACAAACAAACGACAACATGCCTCAATAATTTTTAAAAGAACATGCTTTGCTGAGCTTAATGTTTTCTAGTACCTGCTGACTCAGCTTGGCACAACTTAGTGAACACATCCAGGGCAGCATATGTTTGTTGAAATATGCCAATAGGTATGCCATCAATTCCTAGGGCCTTGTTTTTTGCCAATTCTTTCAGAGCAGCTTGAACTTCTTCCTTCATCACCACAGGCTCTTGCTCATACGTTGTTTCATAAAATTCTTCTGTGTCCACAAATTCCTTTTGGTACAATGACTTTTATTTTCTTTCCATCTTCTTTTAATGCTTCCTGGATCATTTAATATTCTGCCCAAATCATCGTTAAGTATTGCCAACTTGAGGTTTGAGTTTATTCTTCAGTTCCTTGAGCTTAAGAAATGCTGAACAAGCTTGACCCTTTTGATTTTCTGACTCCAGCTCCTTGCACATTGTTTGATAAATTCAACACTCTGTGGGATCACATTTTTTTTTAATTTAAATAAATATGGATCTCTTCAGTCAGTTGGCCAAGTAGTTGTCCTCCAGATTTCTTGGCACAATTTGGTGAGCACATGCAGGGCAGCATTTGCTGAAATACATCAGTTAGTACTCCATCATTTCTGGGACTTTATTTTTTTTTTTCACTAAGTCCTTCAGAGCAGCCTGCAATTCCTCTTTCATCATCATTGCCTCTTGATCATATGTTGTTTCTTGAAATTTTTACGTGTCAGCCACTTCTTCTTGGTACAATGGCTCTGCACACACCTTCCATCTTCTTTTAATGCTTCCTGAATCATTCAGTTTTCTTCCCATAGCATCCCTAAACATTGCAACTCGTGGCTTGAATTTATTCTTTATTTCTTTCAGCTAAAGTAATGCTGAGTGATTTCAAGCCCTTTTGATTTTCCAACTCCAGCTCCTTGCACATTTCATTATATTTTGCCATGTCTTTCTGAGCAGCCCTTTGAAATCTTCTATTCAGCCCCTTCTTGATTTCTTCCCTTTGCTTTGGCTTCTCTGTGCTCTACTGCAATATTCAGAGTCTCTTCTGACATCGGTTTTGGACTTTTCTTCTTCCTCCTTATTTGTAATGACTTTCTGCATTCTTCATGAATGATATACTTAATATCTTCCCACAGCTTTGTTCATTAATGTTCAAGCCCTCAAACCTATTCCTGAGTTGGTTTTTAAATTTACTGGAGATAAGACTCAAGTTCAAATTTGTATTCCTGTGGCTATGATTTAAACTTCTTTAGTTTTTTTTTAATTTCTTTTTCTTTTAAATTTATTACTAATTTCAGTGAAAATTTACAGAGATTTTGGATTTCCATTCATTCATTGTTGTACTTTTCTCCCCTCCCAACCCTTCCCCCTAGTACACTACCCTCTTGGAAAAGTAAAAGAAAAATTCTTTCATTGTTTTACAATCCCTCTCCCCAAGTCCACTCCACTATGCAGCCTTCACTCTGGATTCTTGTCATGACAAAAATACCTAATCACATATCCCTTTTAAACAGTTTTCTCCGTCATCTGTTTCAGTGCAGTACACATTATTTCACCCATCTTTCTCAGTCTCCCCCCCAGCCCCGAGTCCTGTTTTGCAACAGTGGCACCATGCAGTATTTGTACTTTTGTGACTGAGATACTTCACTCAGCATAATGTCCTCCAGGGTCACCCATTTTGAATAACATTGCATGAGTTTCTTGTTTTTCAATGCAGCATAGTATTATTCCATTGTGTGAATATACCACAGTGTTTGTTGATGGGTACTTAGGTTGTTTCCAACTCCTTGCTATTGTGAACAAAGCCACGACAAACGTGGGTGTGCATATATCTGCTTCAGTGACAGTTATGGTCTCTTTGGGGTATATTCCCAGTAGTGGAATTGCTGGGTCAAATGGTATCTCTATTTGCAACTTTTTAAAAAAATGTCTTTATTTTTCATTTCGATGAATGTCTACAGAGATTTTGGAATTCCATTCATTCATTGTTGCACCCCTCTCCCTGCCCCCCCACCCCCATCCATATTTGCAACTTTTTGAGAAAGCGCCATACCACTTTCTACAGTGATTGCCCCATTTTACACTTCCACCAACAGTGAAAAAGGGTTCCAGTTTCTCCACAGCCTCACCTGCATTTGTTGCTTGCTGTTCTGTTAAATTTTGCTATTTTGACTGGGGTGAGATGATAACTCATAATTGTTTTGATTTGTATCTGTCTTAGAGCTAGGGATTTTGAACATTTCTTCATGTGCTTGTTAGCCATCTGAATGTTTTCTTTGGTGAAATTTCTTTAGTTTTAATTTGAACTTGCATATGAGCAGTTGATGGTCCGTTTCACAATCAGCACCTGGCCTGGTTTTCGCTGAAATGGAACTTCTCCAAGGGTTCCTTCCACAGATGAAATAAATTTGATTTCTGTGCATCCCATCCAGTGAAATCTATGTGTATAACCCATATTTATGTTTCTTATAATAGATATTTGCTATGAATAAGTCATTGATTGTACAGAATTCTATAATTCTATCCCCAGCCTCATTTCTATCACCAAGTCCATATTTTCTGATTACTTATCCATCTTCTTGGTTCCCAACTTTTGCATTAAAGTAACCCATTAATATTAACCCATCTTGGTTACATGTTTGATCGATTTCTGAGTGCAACAGTTGATGGAAATAATATATTTCCTCCTCTTTGGCTCTGGTTGTAGGTGCGTAACTTTGATGATATTAGTATTACCAGGTCTTCCTTCTATGTACATGGATATTATCCTATTACTCACAATATTTTTTTCAAGATGGTTCTAGAAATGGCCTTTTTAACAATGAAAGCGACCCTGTTTTTTCTCACCTTTTAATCTCCAGCATAATAGATCATGTTATCATGGGACTCAAAATGCCCCATGCAAATCCATCTCTTTTGCTAATATCCAATATGTCAATATTTGTGTTCCATTTCTTTCTTTACAATGTCCAGTTTTCCCACATTCATACTTCTCATATTCTATGTACCAGCTGTTAATTTCTTCTTATAATTGTTTAATACTTCTTTGTCTTTCCATATTTGAGGGCTCAACATCAGTTGCCATATCTGTTAGTATAGTCTAAATGTTCTTTGCTGTAGATAGGGTTTTCAAAGCCCAGTTATATTTCAGAAGATGGCCAATCCTTCTTCTGAATCTGTCTTAATTTGAAAGTTCACTGTTAGAGGAATATCTGACAGTCAAGCATTTTTACCTACCAGATGAAAGACAGTTCCCTTACAGAAACAACCATTATATTCACTGCCTCACCCCTCAAGCACGTGTGACTTGTCTTTACCCTTTCCCTGCTACATCCTCATTCCTTGCACACCCGGCTACCTGTTTAAACCCTCCCTTCCCTAGCCATCTCTTAATGTGATCACCAGTCACTTCTGTGATTCCTTTCACTGCACACTGCTCCTGGTCTCTCATGCTGTTGTCCATCTCTTGATTAGGAGGATGTAAATTCAAATCCCATATACCACTTTCAGGGAAAGATTTTTGCATGAGGCCATACTGAGGGAAGATCCTGGCCACAGAGCTTCTGCTAAGTTATGTGACTTAGTGTCTCTCTTTACATTGCTGACACAATATTATAATTCCAAGGTCTGGATAGATCTCTTCTAGGTATGAAACTGTAGTAGTATTGAGACTGAAGATACCCTTTCCCAAAAGATGAGATTAAGGTAGCTGGCACCCATTTTGTATGGAATGGAAAAAGGCCCCGACTAAGCAAAGCACTCCTTAAGAATAGAAGAACAGCAGGAGGTATCTCACTCCCTGATTTCAAATCCTACTACACTGCCATAGTGGTCAAGACAGCATGGTACTGGTACAATGACAGACACATAGATCAATGGAATCGAATTGAGAATCCAGAGATCAACCCATCTATCTATGGTCAACTGAT
>NW_006399988.1:3058315-3068881 GCF_000299155.1 Elephantulus edwardii
TGACAAGCACTGAGGCAATTGGACAATTAAAACAGACATTTGGATGGCGGGGAAGAAGAACAAACTGGGGAGGAGGGTGGAGAGAATGGTGCAGCAATGAAGGAGTGAAAGCCCAGAATCCCTGTGAATGTTCATTGAAACTAATAAAATTTAATAATAATAATTTTTAAAAAAACCCCCAAAAAAGGTAGCTGGCGCCCTTCTGGGAGAAAGGTGTTACATGATCAAGGAGATTAGAGAGAGCTCTCAGATCCTGTCTTGTGTGACTTCGTGGGTTCCGACGCTGTGTGTATGAGAAGGCCACCCAGTTAGTGCTGCATAATATTCCATTGTGTGACTATACTATACTTTCTTTAGTCTTTCATCAATGGATTATTTTTTTTGCTATTGAAATAATATTGGAATGAACATATTGTTGCTGCTGCTGTTATGTGCCATTAAGACACCAGCAACTCATAACAACCCTATAGAGAACAGCTCTGAATTCTGCTTTACCCTGAGCAAGTTTTATTGTCTCTGACACATCTACCCCCCTTATTCCATTTATTGTGTTAATCCATATCATTTGGGGTCTTCCTCTCCTATTCTGTTCTTTCAGCTTTCCAAGCATGATGTCCTTCTCCATGAAGAGGTCTCTCCTAGCCATGTACCCATAGTATGTGAGACAGAGCTTCAAAATCCTTGCCTCCAAGGAGCAGCCTGGTTTCACCCTCTCATGGATAAAAAACTGTTTGTTCCCCTTGCAGTCCATGATATGTTCAGTACTCTTTCCAGCACCACAACTCAGAGGCATCAATTCTTCTATCATTTTTGGTCATTGTTAGGTTATCTGATGCATGGCAAGTAATTGCAAAGACTATGGCTTGAATCAGGAGTAATTTAGTCTTCTCTTCAGCACTTTTGAGAGGTAATTGACAGCAGCTGTCCCCAGAGCAATTTGTCTTTTGAAATTCCTGACTGCTGATACCAAGAGTGGTGATTGTGGAGCTGAGCAAGCAGAAATTGTTATCAACCTCAATCTTTTCTCCGTCTATCATGGTGCTGCCAATTGTCCCAGTGGTAAGAATATCTGTCCTCTTGATGTTGAGCTTCAATCCAGACTGAAGACTGTTAAAACCAATTGTGACTGATAGAAAGCCTGTGAACTATAGATCCGAACCTTGTCCTATGCTGCATTATCCTCATTATCTATTATGCTAAAGCCTGTTGTGGTAGTCACTGTCTATCTTCTTGAGGATTTTCCTCTCTTATTCTGACCCTTTACCTTTCCCAGCATTATGTTTCTCTTTAAAGAGTGGTTCTTCTGAAGATATGGCCAAAGTGAGATAAAGTTTTACCGTCGTACCCTCTAAGGAGCACTTTGGCTTGCAATTATATCAAGAAATTTGTTCTTTTGGTAGTCTATAGGATGGATGCCAACAATCCAAAGGCATCAATTCTTCTTCTGTCATCTTTATTTATTGTCCAACTTTCAGATGCATAGAAAACAAAACCACAGATTGGATCAGGCTCACCTTAGTCTTTAAATTGACATAATTCCTTTATTACTTTGGAGAGGTTCTTAACAATGAATTTTCCCAGTGGAACACGTTTTGGGGTTTTTTTTTTTATTTGTTTTTTTAACTGCTATTACCATAGATGTTGATTTGTGGATCCAAGTAAAATGAAATTGTTGACCACTTCAATTTTTCTCCATTTATGATGATATTGCCTACTGGTTTGGTGAAGATTTTTGTTTTCTTGATACACTGGTGTAATCTATATTGAAGGCTATATAGTCTTTTATCTTCGCCGATAAGTGCCTTATGCACTCTTTACTTTTTGCAAGCAAGGTTGTGATCTGCATAATGAAGGTTGTTGAGGAATCTTCCTTCACTCTTGATGTCCCATTCCTCATAGAGTCCAGCTTCTTGAATAATTTTCTCACCATGCGGACTGAATAAATACAGAAAAGGATGTAACTCTGACATACAGCTTTCCTGATTTTAGATCATGCAATATTCCTTTGCTCTGTTCAGGCACTGCTTCTTTGTCTATAACAACAACAACAACATGTTTTGCATAAGCACAGTTAAATAGTCTAGGATACCTATTCTTGCTGATATTAGCCATAATTTGTTATGATCCACATCCTTTGCATAATCTACAAAACACAAGTAAGCATCTTTCTGTTATTCTCTGCTTTAAGTCAAGAGACACCTGACATCAGCAATGATGTCTTTTGTGACAAGAGCTCTTTTGAATCCAGCCTGAATTTCTGGAAGATCCCTGTCAATGTAATTACTGTTTTGGAAGAATATTCAGCAAGATTTTCCTTGCATGTGATATTAATGATATTGTTTTATAATTTCCATATTCTATTGGATTATTTTTTTTTTGAGACAGGGAACAAATAAGGGTCTCTTCCAGAAAGCTGGTCAGGTAGTTATCATTCATATTTCTTGGCAGAGACTGGTGTGCACACTCAGGGTTGCATCTGTTTCCTGTAACACCTCAGTTGGTATGCCGTCTATTCCTTGAATCTTCTTTTTTTCCACTGATTTCAGTGCTGCTTAGATTTTTTGTGTCAGTACTATTTGTTCTTGATTATATGCCACTTTCTTAAATGTTTCATTGTTGATCAATTCCTTTTATTACAGTGACTGTGTATTCCTCCCATCTCTTTTTGATGCTTCCTTTATTATTTTAGAGTTTACCTATAGAATCCTTTAGCATCGCAATTCAAGTCTTGAATTTGTTTTTCAGTTCTTTCATCTCGAGAAATGCTGAGCATGTTTTTCCCTTTTGATTTTTTTAACTCCAGCTCTTTGCACATTTCTTATAATACTTTTTTTTGTCTTCTCAAGCTGCCTTTTGAAATCTTTGTTCACTTCTTTTACCTCAGCATTCTGCCCCGTTGGGTTTTTATTTTGTTGTTCTTTTTTCAATTTTTTAAATTTATTGAGATTTTAATAAATGTTTATAGAGAACTTGGATTTCCATTTATTCATTGTTGCATATTTTCCTCCCTGCCCTTCCCCTAGTCTTCTTTTTTCTTTCATTGTTATACAGACCTCCCCCCTCCCCGGTCCAATTTAATATCCATCTCTTATTCTGGACTCTGGTAATGCCAGTAATACCTAATCATATATTCCTTTTATACAGTTCTCTTCCTTATCTGTTTCAATGCCGTGTACATTATTTATCCCATGACCTGGATCAAGGACACTTTAGTCTCTAGACTGACATCATTGTTCTTCAGTACCCTAAAGAGGTCTCTGACAGCAGACTTCCACAATGCAATTCATCTTTTGATTTCCTAACTGCTGGTACCAAGAGTGTTGATTGTGAAGCTGAGCAAGCTGAAACTGTTAAAAAGTGTTGATATATTCTATCAGTGATACTTTCTCTTCAGACTACGGAGAACTGTTTGTAGAGCAAAGTGACAGAGACTAGTTAAAATTAAAGGCAAAGAGCTTTTTTGGAGGGGCAAGGCCATTTATAAGTCATACAATGTGGAGTCCAGGAGATTTTTAACCAAATGATCCAAGAAGGTGACAGTTCAAAATGTTTAAATAAGTGAATGTGAGGAAATTTAGTAAAAATCCAGTGACTAGTTGACATGTAAGTAAAGATTACAAGGAACTTCAGAAAAATATGGTAATTGAATGATTTTAGTCAGTAGTTATAAAATAGATGATTAAATTGAAGATTACATGCATTTCATTTCAATTACAGAATAATCATGAAATTGATATATATGGCTTTAAAACAACCATGAAAACCTCCTTCTGTCACTGCAGGAAAGATGTAAACAATAAACACTTTATTTTGAGTAAGTATTTGGTTTGAGAAAGTGATACTACCAGGCCAAAGGTGGGTGACTCTAATCCACAACCCTAAGGCCTGTTTTAAATTGTTGTTAGTCAAACATTCTTCTAGGTCATACAGCCCTGGTGTGTGCCCATTTGCCATTCAGAGGTAACTTGTGGTCGCTGTGAAGCTGAACACTGTGACACTGATGTGTCAAATGCGATAATGGTTACCCATGGAGTACGGTGTTGGGTGGAGCTCCCTGGTTAAAACAAGCTTGACAGCAAGAGTGGCATATACTTCCATAAATAGTTTGCCTCCGGAAACCCTATGAACCTGGAGAAAGGATAAAAATCACGCGTGCAAGTGTTGAGGACTTTCATTCATAGGGTCGCTAAGAGTCGCCTACGACTCAACAGCACTCAACAACAACATTTGGTCTGAACGTTGTTTTGAACCTTATTGTGGGGAAATTACCTACCAAATTGTTTTCTCAGATTACAGAGGAAAGTTAAACAAACAAACAAACAAAAAAACACCAATGACCTATCTTTCTGATAGAGAGGTTACTTTGGATCTTAAATGGAGTTTTAGCATAGGCACTAACCCATGTGAGAATGCTAAGCCCAACTTGGGTGCTTTTACTGAGGAATGCACCATGCACCAACCTTGAGCTTTGGTATATCTGAAAGCACTTGGTGAGCTCTGGAGTAGACTTTGACCATCTCTGGTGGCAGTGGCCATTTGGTGAGGGCAATGAGTTTCAGACACAGAGTCCCGAGGAAGGTGCTCTTGAGAAGGAGAGGAGGTTGGTTTGAGTGTCCAGATAAGATACCAGAAGTGGACATCTAGTTTTGACATGTTTCAACATTCTAGAACACTTTCAAGAACAGATCAAGTTTAAAATCAGAGATTCGGGTGTCTTGCATGAATGCAACTCCATTTATACTCATCTCCTGGTAAAGCCCAAGGAAGGCTATGCTAAAGGACAACTTTCAAACTGGAAACCCTTTGGTTTGTGAATACTGATTTACCTTAGCAACATAAATGCTTTTATAGATGAACCACTCAGGGAAGGGAGACAGGCATGTGTGAAGCAAGGCCATACACTCTGCATTTTTCCCCCCAACCAAGTCTTTGATTCTTAGAAAACATTCTTACAAGTCATGGACTAGCAAGTAACATATGCTGGCAAAGTTGTGGAGAACCTGGAACCCTTATTCACTGTTGGTGGAAGTGTAAAATGGTGTAACCACTGTGGAAGGTGGTGTAGTGCTTTCTCAAAAAGTTGCAAATAGAGATACCATTTGACCCAACAATTCCACTACTAGGAATATACTCCAAAGAGACCATAACTGCCACCGAAACAGATGTGTGCACACCTATGTTTATGGCGGCTTTGTTCCCAATATCAAGGAGTTGGAAACAACCTAAGTGCCCATCAACAAGCGAATGAATAGGGAAGCTGTGATATATTCACACAATGGAATACTATGCTGCATTGAAAAACAAGGAACTCATGCAATATTATTCAAAATGGGTGACCCTGGAGGACATTATGCTGAGTGAAGTATCTCAGTCACAAAAGTTACACATACTGCATGGTGCCACTGTTGTAAAGCAGGACTAACCTCGGGGTTGGGGGGGAGACTGAGAAAGGTGGGATAAATAATATATACTGCATTGAAATAGATGACAGAGAAACCTGTTTAAAAGGGATATGCGATTAGATATTTTTGTCATGACAGGAGTCCAGAGTGAAGGTTGCATAGTGGAGTGGACCTGGGGAGAGGGATTGTAAAACAATGAAAGAATTTTTCTTTTATTTTTCAAAGAGAAGAGTGTACTGAGGGGGAGGGGTGGGCAGAGAGAAAAGTGCAACAATGAGTGAATGTAAATCCAAAATCTCTGTAAATTTTCATTACAACTAATAATAACAAAAAAATTTTTAAAAAGAAATCATGGACTAAAGCATTCCAATAAGCAAGCAGTTGCATGGGTAGTCACAGAGGTAGTGTCCTTAATGACAATCACAAGCAGGACGTTTTCAGAAAACACATGGTGCCTAGAGAGGCATTATTCTGGAGATATTTTGTAATTAGGTCTACACTCTTACCCAACAGTAGCACAGACTTATAAATTATATGTAAGCAGGGAATACCAGAAGAATGTCTGTGTTTCATTGATTATGCAAAGGCATTTGGCTGTGTGGATCATAACGAACTGTGGCTGACTCTGAGAAGAATAGGAATCCCAGAACATTTAATTGTGCTAATGTGAAACCTATACTTGGACCAAGAGGCAGTCGTCAGAACAGAGCAGGGTAACACTGCATGGTTCAAAATTGGGAAGGGTGTACGCCAGGGATGTGTCCTATCTCCATACCTTTTCAACCTGTATGCAGAGCAGATTATCCGGGAGGCTGGGCTCTATAAGGAGAACTGTGGCATCAGGATTGGTGGAAGATCTATTAACAATCTGCGTTATGCAGATGACATGACTCTGCTTGCTGAAACTGAGGAGGACCTCATGCACTTGCTGCAGAGGGTCAAGGACTGCAGCCTTCAGCATGGACTGTGAGGCTCAATGTCAAGAAGACAAAGATTCTCACCACTGGACCAATTGGTAGCATCAGGATGGATGGCGAAGAGATTGAGATTGTTCACAGCTTCAGTTTCCTCGGCTCCACGGTCAACACTCTTGGCATCAGCAGTCAGGAAATAAAAAAACGTATTGTGATGGGAAAGTCTGCTATTAGGGACCTCTCTAAAGTACTCAAGAGCAATGGTGTCTCTCTGGAGACTAAGGTGCACTTGTTATGCATCAGAGAGTTGGACAATGACTAGGGAGGACAGAAGGAGAATTGATGCCTTTGAGCTGTGGTGTTGGAGAAGAGTATTGAATGTACCATGGACTGCCAAGAAAACAAACAGATTCATCCTGGAGAGGATTAAACCAAGCAACTCCTTGGAGGCAGAGATTCTGGGACTTCGTCTGACATACTTTGGACATGTTGCAAAGAGGGACAGGTCCTTGGAAAGGGACATCATGCTTGGGAGGGTGGAGGGACAGTGCAAGAGGGGAAGACGCTCTATGAGATGGATTGATTCAGTGACTGGGGTAATTGGGATAGGTGTGTCGGAGGCAGTGCGATTGGCACAGGATAGAGCAAGGTTTAGGGCTGTTGTACATAGGTTCGCTATGAGTCGCAAACGACTTGACGGCGCATAACAACAACAAGAACAAGCTTAGTTCACTGAGTCACACTGAATTTTTTTTCTGTGTAAGATTTTCATTCATTCAATTAAAAAACTATTCTTCTCTGGATATGTAAATATGTAAAATTGTTTTCTGGAAAGAAAAGTCAGTCTGTACAATAGTGGTGGCATGTCCATGAAGGAAACAAACGATTCACAATTAGGAAACCTGACTTGCTCAGAGCTCTTTGTGCCACAAAGCATTAAGGGCTTAACTACCAATTAAAGATCAGTGGTTTGAAGCCACCCAGAGGTACCTGGTGGTTTCCTGAAGGATCTGCAGAGCAGCTCTGGGACACGTAGGACCACCATGGGTTGGAAATGGTTCGATGGTAACTGGTGTAGTAGTTCACCTCACTTTGTGTGTGACTGTCAGCTTTCTGAAACTGGAGCTCTTTTCTGTAAACTGAGAGTGTTAGGGTCTAGTTTGTGTGGTCCGCCTGCTGACTGTTAATGGTAGGTGGGATGTATGAGTCATCAGAGGCACCTTGCAGGAACAGCCTGAACTCCTTCTGGAAGTGAGATGGTGAAACCCTCTGATGACACATCTGCTTTGACACATGTGGGTGGCAAAGACTCATGATTCAAGTTTACAGTCACTGGACTCAGTAGCTGCTTGTTGAGTGACTGAAAAGTTACAGTATTTCCATGAATGTTACACAGTCACTACCACTTTTTTTTTTAAGGATTATCTGGTTTCTTAGGTTCATTTCAAACTAAGAATCTTAATAGGTCTGGAAACTTATATTTAAAACTCTTCTGTAGGAAACTGCCTTATGGTGTAACTGTAACATTGTTATGGCAAAAATTCCCTAACTTCAGCCTGAGACTGATCCCTATGATTGTTGTTGCTGTTGTAAGGTACTGTGGACTACAACTCATAGTGACTATATGAACAATGGATCTGAACCCTGTCCTATCCTCGGCCATCATCATCTTCAACACACTTGAGTCCATTGCTGCAGTCACTGTGCCAATCCATCTTGTTGAGAATCTTACTCTCTTTTGCTGACCTCCACCTTTCCAAGACTTATGTCACTTTCTAAGGAATATTCTTTTTAACAATATCCTCAAATTATGTGAAACAAAACTTTGCAATCCTTGCCTTTAAGGAACACCCTGGTTGCACTTTTTCTAGGACATATCTGTTTGTTCTTTTTGCAGTTCATGGGATATTCAGTACTCTTTTCCAACACTACAACTCAAAAGGCCCAATTCTTCTTTTATCCTTATTCATTGTTCAGTTCTCAGACGCATAGCAAGCAGTTGAAAAGACTGTGGCCTGAATCAGGTGCACTTTATTCTTTAAATTTCCATCTTTGCTCCTTAGTGTTTTGGAGAAGTCCTTGGTATTAGACTTTTCCAGTGCAAAAAGCCTTTAATTTCTTGATTGCTGAATGCTAATTGTGGATCCAAATATGATGAAGTTGTTGATAATTTCAGTCTTTTCTCCATCTATAATGATGGTGTCTATTGGCTCAGTGGTGATGGTTTTTCAGATGTACCAGCATGTTCCCACCTTTCCAATTACTCTGACATGAGTTGTTTACCAGCCCCCACCCCATTGTTGTTGTTATGTTATTATGTGCCGTCGAGTCGCTTGCGACTCATAGCGACCCTATGTACAACAGCCCTAAACTCTGCTCTGTCCTGTGCCAATCGCACTGTCTCTGACACTCCCATCCCAATTACCCCAGTCACTGAATCAATCCACCTCATAGAGGGCCTTCCCCGCCTGCACTGTCCCTCCACCCTCCCAAGCATGATGTCCCTCTCCAAGGACCGGTCTTTCCTCACAACATGTCCAAAGTATGTTAGACGGAGCCTCAGAATCCTTGCCTCCAAGGAGCCACCTGGTTTAACCCTTTCCAGGACAAATCTGTTTGTTTTCCTAGCAGTCCATGATATTCTCAATACTCTTCTCCAGCACCACAGCTCAAAGGCATCAATTCTCCTTCTATCCTCCTTGGTCATTGTCCAACCCTCTGATGCATAACAAGTGATTGCAAAGACCATAGCCTGTATCAGACGCACCTTAGTCTCCAGAGAGACACCATTGCTCTTCAGCACTTTGGAGAGGTCCCTAACAGCAGACTTTCCCATAGCAATGCGCCTTTTAATTTCCTGGCTGCTGGTGCCAAGGCTGTTGACTGTGGAGCCAAGCAAACTAAAGCTGTGAACAATCTCAATCTCTTCACCATCCATCCTGATGCTGCCAATTGGACCAGTAGTGAGAATCTTTGTCTTCTTGACATTGAGCCTCAATCCATTTTGTAGGCTGCAGTCCTTGACCCTCTGCAGCAGGTGCTTCAGGTCCTCTTCATTTTCAGCAAGCAGGGCATAGCACTTAATATTTTGATGGGTTTGAGAATATGCTGCAATGGTGAATGGCCATATAGAGACATACTCAGGATTATGTCTTCTAAGGAATTGGCTTTTATGAGTTTACTCTTTCTACCAAGACTACAAGCTGACACCATAACAAGAAAAAGATAAATAATCCAATAGAAAAATGAGCACAGGATATGGACAGACACTTCACTGAAGAAGACATTCAGGTGCCTAACAAGCACATGAAGAAATCTTCAAAATCGCTAGCTTTAAGAGAGATGAAAATTAAAACAATATGAGATATCATCTTACCACAGACAGAATAGCAAAATTTAACAGAACAGCAAGCAACAAATGCTGACGAGGTTATGGAGAAACTGGAACCCTTATTCACTGTTGGTGGAAGTGTAAAATGGTGCAACCACTGTGGAAGGCGGTATAGCGCTTTCTCAAAAAGTTGCAAATAGAGATACCATTTGACCCAGAAATTCCACTACTGGGAATATACCCCAAAGAGACCATAACTGCCACTGAAGCAGATATATGCACACCCATGTTTGTCGTGGCTTTGTCCGTAATAGCAGGGAGTTGGATACAACCTAAGTGCCCATCAACAAACAAATGGATAGAGAAGCTGTGATATATTCACACAATGGAATACTATGCTGCGTTGAAAAACAAGGAACTAATGCAATATTATTCAAAATGGGTGACCCTGGAGGACATTATGCTGAGTGAAGTATCCCAGTCACAAAAGGACAAATACTGCATCATGGTGCCACTGTTGTAATACAGGACTGACCTTGGGGTTGGGGAGAGACTGAGAAAGATGGGTTTAATAATGTATACTGCATTGAAACATGAGGGAGAAAACTGTTTAAAAGGGATATGTGATTAGATATTTTTGTCATGACAGGAGTCTAGAGTGAAGGTTACATGATGGAGTGGGCCTGGGGGAGGGTTTGTAAAACAATGAAAGAATTTTTCTTTTACTTTTCCAAAAGGGTAGTGTACTAGGCGGAGGTTTGGGAGGGGACAAAAGTGCAACAATGAATGAATGGAAATCAAAAGTTTCTGTAAATTTTTACTGAAATTAATAATACATTTAAATAAATTAAAAAATACTGGACTAAGTACAAAACTAAAAAAAAGAGTATAAGCTGAATAACCCTGTTAGGTAGGACAT
>NW_006399988.1:3069111-3093122 GCF_000299155.1 Elephantulus edwardii
ATTTCTTTTTCTGTAATCTTACCTTGAAAATAATACCTAATCCTATATTTCTTTTTTTTGAGGGTATTCACAAACCTTTTTATTATAAATATTTTTATCAATTTTTAGTGTTTTCATATTATCTCAATATTGTTTTCTTAAGTATCAGTGAAGAAAATATGTCTTCTTGTGACTTAAAGATTATTAAACTTTCACTTGGAATGGATGTGGTTTGAGTTAATTGTATCCCTGTGTCATCTTTGGAAAGAAATAAAAGAAGCGAGAACATTTTAGAATTGACAGAAATTACCTGTGAGGAAATTTATCTGTTGTTGCTAGGTGCCATTAAGTCAAGTATGACTCATGGCAACACTGTGAACAACGAATCTGAACCTTATCCCATCCATGGCAGCTTCCCATTTCCTAATCCTATATTTCTTTTAAAGAGTTCTCTCCTTCATCTATTTCAATGCAGTATACATAATTTATCCCCTCTTTTCTTAGGTTCCCCTAATGCCGTGTCTGTCCTATTTTACAACAGGGGAACTATGTTGTATGTGTCATTTTGTAACTGAGATATATCACTCATAATGTCCTCCAGAGTCACCCATTTTGTATAATATTTCATGAGTTCTTTGCTTTTCAATGCAGCATAGTATTCCATTGTGAGCTTCTTTATCCATTCGTTTGTTGATGGGCACTTGGGTTGTTTCTAACTCCTTGCTATTGTGAACAAAGCCGAAATAAACGTGGGTGTGCATTTATCTGCTTGGATGGGGGTTATGGGTTCTTTGAGGTGTATTTCCAGCAGTGGAATTGCTGGGTCAAATGACATTTTTATTTGCAACTTTTTGAGAAAGTGCCATACAGCCCATATTGTTTACACCATTATACACTCGCACCAACAATGAATAAGGGTTTCCTTTTCTCCATAACTTCACCACCATTTGCAATTTGCTGCTCTGTTTAATTTTTCCATTCTCACTGGGGTAAGATGATATCTCATCGTTGTTTTGATTTGCATCTCTCTTAGAGCTAGGTATTTTGAACACTTCTTCATGTGTTTGTTCACCATCTGAATGTCTTCTTTGGTGAAATGTCTGTTCATATCTTGTGCCCATTTTTCAAATGGGTTGTTTACCTTTATCTGGTGGTGGTGCTTGAGTATTCTATAAATTCTAAATATAAGTCCTTTATCAGACATGTCATTGCCAATGTGCAAAGGGATTTTATTCTTAGAAGGTTCCATTAATCTATTTTATCTATTCCTGGTTGTCAGTTCCAGTATATTTGGAAGACTTTATTTTGTGGATTAGGGCTTCTAGAGTTCTTCTAAGTTATTCTCTAATGAAGTTTATACCTTGAATTTAGTCCAATGTCCTTGATACACTTTGAGTTGGTTTTTGTGTATGGAGTGAGGTGTGGATCTTGCTTGCATTTTCTACAGATAGTTTTCCAATTTTGCCAGCACCATTTGTTATAAAGGCTATCATTTCCCCACTTAACTGATTTCATCTCCTCGTCAAAAATCAGTTGACCATATGTAGATGAGCTGATTTCTGGGTTCTCAATTCTGTTCCATTGATCTATGTGTCTATCATAGTATAAGCACCACGCTGTTTTGGCCACCACGGCAGTGTAGTAGGATTTTAAATTGGGGAGTGAGATGCTTCCTACCTTATTTCTCTCTCTCTTTTTTTTTAAAATTTAGGTTGTTTATTTTTCATTTCAAGGAACATCTACAGAGATTTTGGGATTCCATTCATTCATTGTTGCACCCTTCTCCCCGCACAAAACCCTCCCCCCTCCTCCCCCATTTGCTCCTCTCCTTGAAAAGCAAAAGAAAAACTCCCTCATTGGTACACAATCCCCCCCCGCACCTCCCCAAACCCCACCCCCTAGCCCCAAATATAATCCACTCTACAACCCTCATTGCATACTCCTACGATAAAAATAATGCCCTAAAATATAATACTTTTAGACTATTCTCTCCCCCATAGACTTCAATGCCGTAAACATATTTCATCCTTATTTCTCTTTTTACGGAGTGCTTTGCTTATTTGAGGCTTCTTTCCATTCCAAATGAAATTGGAGATTGCCTTTTCCATCTCGTTGAAGAATGGAATTGGTATTTGAATTAGGGTTGCATTGAATGTGTAAATTGCCGTTGTAGTATTGTCATTTTCACAATATTGAGTCTTCCTATCCATGAGCAAGGGATATTTTTCCTCTTCCCCAGGACTCTTTTTGTTTCTTGTAGTAATGTTTTGTAATTTTCTTTGAATAGATCCTTTGTACTTCTGGTTAGATTTACTCCCCAGTATTTAATCTTGTGGTTCACTATTGTGAAGGGTATTATTTTTCTTAGCTCTGGCTCTGTATTCTCTTTGTCACTGTAGAGAAATCCAACTGATTTTTGTATGTTGATCTTATAGCCTGCTACTTTGCTGAATTGGTCAATTATGTCCGGAAGATTTCTTGCTGAGTCTTCAGGGTTTTCTAGGTATTCTATCATATCATCTACATAGAGAGACGATTTTATCTCCTCTATGCCAGTTTGGAAACCTCTTTTCCTTCTCTTGTCTTATTGCTATCACTAAGACTTCCAATACAATATTGAATAAGAGAGGTGAGAGTGGGCATCCTTGTCTAGTTCCTGTTCTTAAAGGGAACACCTTTAACCTCTCTCCATTGAGAACAATGTTGGCTCTTGGGTTTGCATAAATGCTTTTTACTATGTTGAAGAAATTCCCCTCTAATCCTATTTTGTTGAGTGTTTTAATCAGGAGAGGGTGTTGGATTTTGTCAAAGGCCTTTTCTACATCAGTCGATAGGATCATGTGGTTCTTGTTCTTTGCTTTGTTTATATGATTAATTACATTGATTGTTTTTCTTATGTTGAACCATCCTTCTGTTCCTGTTATACCACTTGGTCATGGTGATTTTTTTCCCCCCATGTATCATTGGATTCTGTTAGCCAAGATTTTATTCAGGTTTTTGCATCTATATTCATAAGAGATATTGGCCTATGGTTTTCTATTTTGATGGTGTCTTTTCCTGGCTTTGGTATCAAGGATATATTTACTTCACAGAATGAGTTTGGGAGAATTCCATCTTTTTTCTTTTTTTTTTTTTTTTATTCCATCTTTCTTCTATTTCCTAAAATAGTTTATGTAGAATTGGTGACAGTTCTCTGAATGTTTGATAAAATTCACCTGTAAAACCTCTGGCCTAGAGCTTTTTTTTGTTGGAATTTGCTTTATTACCTTTCAATTTCTTCTTTTTAATTGGTCTGGTCAGGTGTTCAATTTCGGGTGGTGTCAGTTGTAGGTAGGTTGTGAATTTCTGTGTATCTGTCAGTTTCCTCTAGGTTTTCATATTGGTTCAAGTCTAGTTTTTCATTATATTCCATGATCAGCCTTTTAATTTTAGTTGATTCTGTTATAACGTTGCCCATTTCATCTCTTATTTGGATTATTTGGTTATTTTCCTTTGTTAGTTTTGCTAGTGGTTTGTTGGTTTTATTGACCTTTTCAAAGAACCAACTCCTAGTTTTGTTGATGGTTTAAATAGTTTTTCAATTTTCTATTTTATTTATTTATGCTCTAATTTTATAATTTCAGGTTTTTTAAAGGGTGTGGGGTTTTCTTGCTGGTCTTTTTCAATTTGTTGGAGATGTTGTGTTAGAGAGTTAATGGTCATTTTTTTCTGGTTTTTGATGTGTTTGCTTATTGCTGTAAATTGACCTCTCATTACTGCTTTGGCTGTTTCCCAGGTTTTGGTAAATGATGTTTTCATTGTCATTTGTTTCAATAAAATTTTAATTTCATTTTTTATTTCTTCTAGTATCCATTCATGTTCAAGTAAGGTGTTGTTCAGCTTCTAAAAGTATGGGTTTATCTCATTTATCCTCTTGTTATTAATTTCTAACTTTGTAGCATTGTGATCTGAGAAAATGCTTTATAATATTTCTATGTTTATGAGTTTATCTGATGCTTGCCTTGTGACCTAAAATGGGATCTATTCTAAAGAACGTTCCATACACATTAGAGAAAAAGGTATGTGGTGCTATTTTTGGTTGCATTAACCTATAAATATCTATGAGATCAATTATTTTTATTGTGTGGTTTAATTCTTCAGTATCTCTGTTGAACTTTTTTCTGGTAGTTCTATCTTTTCTTGAGAGTATATTGAAAACTCCAACTATTGTAGTAGTGTTGTCTATTTCCTTTTTCCATTTTGTTAGTTTGTTTTATATATTTTGCAGGTCTTTAATTTGTTGCATAGATATTTATTATTGTTATGTCCTCTTGTTATATTGACCATTTAAGCATTATGTAGTGACCTTCCTTGTCCTTTGTGATGGTTTTGCATTGAAATTTATTTTACTAGAGATTAATTAATGTCACTACTCCTGCTTTTTCTGTTTGCCGTTTGCTTGTATGTTTTGCCCCACCCTTTTATTTTTAATTTTTCTTCATCTTCATTTTTCAAATGTGTCTCTTCTATACAACATAATGATGAATTTTGGTTTTTTGTCCAATGTGCTTATCTTTTTCTCTTCAGTGGTACATTAAAACAATTCGCATTCAGTGTGATTATTGATAGACAAGGTTTTATTGCTATCATTGTGTTGAGTTCTTTTTGGTGTTGTTGCTAGTTACTTTAGTCCATCCCTCTTTCTGTGGCACCTCTCAAAGAAGGATGCCTCTCAGTGCTTCCTGCAATGCTGGTCTTGTTTTTGCAATCTCCCTTAGGTTCTGTTTTTCTGTGAGTATCTCTTTCATATTTGATGGACAATGTTGCCGTGTACAGTATTTTTAGTTGACAGTTGTGTTCTTTGAGTGTTCTGTATATGTTATGCCACTGTCTTCTTGCTTTCATGGTTTCTGCTGAGAAATTGGCACTTAATCCTATCTTCTCTCCCGTATAGATTACTCTTTGTTTCTCCCTTGCTATTTTCAGAATGTTCTCCTTATATTTGTTTCTGGAAAATTTGACTATGATATGCCTTGGTGTTTTTCTTTTGGGTTCTGTTCTATATCGTGTTTGCTCAGCTTCTTGAATATATATTTTCTCATTCTTCATTATGTCTGGAAAGTTTTCTTCCAGTAATTGTTCCACAACTTTTCCTTTTTTAAAATTAATTTTTAGTGAAAGTTTACAGAAACTTTGGGTTTCCAGTCATTCACTGTTGCACTTTTCTCCCTGCTCACCCCTTCCCCCCAGTTCACTCTATCCTTGAACAGTAAGAGAAAAACTCTTTCATTGTTATGCAATCCCTCCCTAAGTCCACTCCACTGTGCAGCCTTCATTCTGGACTCCTTTCATGTCAATAATATCCAATTATATATCCCATTTAATTATTTCTCTCCCTCATCTGTTTCAAGGCAGTATACGTCATTCTTCCCCTCCTTCTCTGTCTTCCTTTAACCCCGATGTCAGTCCTATTTTACAACAGTGGCCCTATGCAATATTTGTCCTTTTGTGACTGACTCAGCATAATGTTCTCCAGGGTCATCCATTTTGCATAATATTTCATGAGTTCCTTGTTTTTCAAAGCAGCATAGTATTCCATTCCCTATCCATTTGTTTGTTGATGAGCACTAGGGTTGTTTCCAGCTCTTTGCTATTGTGAACAAAGCCACAATAAACATGGGTGTGCATACATCTGCTTTGGTGACAGTTATGGTTTCTTTAGGGCAAATCCCCAGTAGTGGAATAGCTGGGTCATATGATATTTCTATTTGCAACTATTTGAGAAAGTGCCATGCAGCCTTTCTTAGTGGTTGCTCCATTTTATACTCCCACCAACAGTGAATAAGGATTCCAGTTTTTCTGCAATCTCGCCAGCATTTGATGTTTGCTCTTCTGTTAAATTTTGCTATTCTTATTGGGGTGAGATGATATCTCATAGTTGTTTTGATTTGCATCTCTTTTAGAGCTAGGGATTTTGAACATTTCTTCATATGCTTGTTGGTCATCTGAATGTCTTCTATGGTGAAGTGTCTGTTTATGTCCTCTGCCCATTTTTCAACTGGGTTATTTACCTTTATCTTGTTGTGGTGCTTGAGTATTTTATAAATTCTAGATATAAGTCTCTTGTTTTACTTGTCACTAACAAATATTTCTCCCAATCTGTGGTTTCCCTTTTTACCCTTTTGGAGAAGTTTTTGGATGTGCATAGAGATTTGATTCTTAAAAGGTCCCATTCATCTATTTTATCCTCTCCTGGTAGTAGATTTTTCAGGATGTTTGGAAGACTGTTTATGTTGTGGATTAGGACTTCTAGAGTTGTTCCAAGCTTTTCTTCAATGAAATTTATAGTTCTTGGTTTTATTCCTAAGTCCACAATTCACTTTGAATTGGTTTTTGTGTATGGAGTAAGGTTTGGATCTTCCTTGAGTTTTCTGCAAATAGTTTTCCAATTTTTTCAGCACCATTTGTTAAAAAGGTTGTTGTTTCCCCACTTAACTGATTTTATCTCCTTGTCAAAAATCAGTTGACATGTAGATTGTGTGAATTCTGGGTTCTCCATTCTATTCCATTGATCTCTTTGTCTGTCATTGTACCAGTACCACGCTATCTTGACCACCATGGCAGTGTAGTAGGATTTTAAATTGGGGACTGAGATGCTTTGTTTCTCTTTTTAAGGAGTGCTTTGCTTATTTGAGGATTCTTTCCATTCCAAAGGACATTGGATATTGCCTCTTCCATCTCTTTGATGACTCTTCCACAACTTTATTGGTGCCTTTACTTCCTTCTTCCTGTTCTGGGATTCTGATGATGCACATGTTATTTCTCTTGATGGTATCCCACATTATTCTTAGGCTTTCTTCTTTTCCCCTTCTTTTCTGAATCTATTTTTGTTCTAGAAGATCATTGATGACAAATCTATCTTCTATATCACTGGTTCTGTGTTCCATGTCTTCAACTCTGTTCATGTGTCCCTCTGTCACGTTGACAGCATCTGAAACCTTGGAACTCGTATTTTTGATTGTGGTTTCTTATTTTTCCAGTTTCTCTAATGCCTCATTTGTTATATATGCAGTATTTTGGATTTTTTTTAAAGCTCCTTTGGATTTTTTCTTGTAGTGTCCTGTAATGCTTCAAGTTTGTCCTTTACCCATTGAAAATAGTCAATGATTTTTTTTTTTAATTCTGTGTCAGAAAGTTCCATCAGACTTTCTGGCTTTAGGAAATCCATTGATACTGTTTCACTTTTTTTGGGTGCTATCTTTCTTTGAGTTTGTGTGCAGAGTGAGGTAAACTGCTTCTTTTGAGACATTGCTGTGGTAGTGTTTTTTGTGCCTGAGGCGATAGCTGGTTCTTGATCAGACGTTACTGGTTCAGAAGAAAGTCTGGTGGGCGCAGACACACTTGCCAGCAGGGGGTGGGGAGACATGCACATAGACGTAGGTGGGTGAGCGGGGTGTGTGCCGGAGTTTATGTTCGGGTGGGAGGGACCTGAATGGAAAACTAGAAAGTCTTGGTTTTCCCCTTGAGAACTGGGTCTGCTCTCTTAGTCAAGCTCTAGCTTTCCTACTCTCTCCTGCCCCGTGATCCCCCTAAGTACCTCATTCAAATTACCACTGTCTGACTTGCTCCTGGTGGGTGGGTTCCACTGTGGGTTACTGCTCCCCATCATGGCTTGCGTTTTCCAGTCAAGGCACCCCACACCCTACCAACACTTTCTGCTCCCGTGGCTCTCAAATGTCTGCATTGGTCCAGAGCAATGTTTTGAGAAGCACCTATATATTTGTGTTTCCTTTTTGGCCCAAGGTCTGCAAGGCTGAGGTCCTGACAGCAGTCCCCCGCCCCCCCCAAGAAAGTACCTGAATGACCAAGGAGGAAGCCTGTTGTTCCCTTCTGGAAGTGGCTTCTCAGCTTCATCTCCCTGCTGCCTGAGTTAAGGTTCCCATGTGGTCAAGACAGATAGCAGTTCCTCCCTACCCCTCAAAGTATCTGAATGACCAAGGAGAAAGCAGATGTGAGGCACACGCATGTGGTGAGATGTGAAATGCACATATCCTGTAAGAGTTTTGCATACTTAACTAGCTTAGTAAATTATCCTATCCCTGAAAGAATATTGTCTAGCAAATAATCTTGTGAGAATTTTAAACTCAGAAACAGAAAGGTCTAATAGAAAAAGAGATCTATTTCATTACAATAACAAAAATAGAATTTTCTCCAGCACTTTCCCAGATTTCAATTTACCTACTAATTAAGACTAGCTTTGGGAATAATGGGAACCCCAGAACACTTAATTGTGCTCATGCAAAACCTCTACCCAGGCTAAAAGACTTGTGCAAATAGAGCAAGATTTTAAAGTAAAGAAGGGTGTGCATCAGGACTATGTTCTTTCTCTATACTTATTCAGTATTAATGCTGAACAAACCATTTGAGAAGCTGGATTTTTATCAAGAAGAATGTGGCATCAAGATTGGAAGAAGATTCATCAACAACCTGCATTATGCCAATGAAACAACCTTGCTTAATGCAAGTGAAGAAAACTAGAAGCAATTGCTGCAGAAGGTCAAGGACTGTAGCCTTCAATATGATTTACATCCAACATTAATATGAAAAAAGTCCTTACTAGTAGAACAATAGGTAACAAACATCATGATAGGTGGAGAAAAAATTGAAAGTGTCAATGATTTCATCTTGTTTGGAACCATAATCAACATCCATAGTACCAGCAGTCACAAGATCAGAAAACACGTTATATTAGGATAGTCTGTTGTAAAGGACCTCTCCAAAGTGCTAAGGAGCAATGATGTTAGTTTAAAGACTAAGGTGCAATTGATTTGAGCCATAGTCTTTTAAGTTACTTACTATGCATCTGAATGTTGGACAATGAAGAACGATGACAG
The DNA here is from genome assembly GCF_000299155.1 of Elephantulus edwardii. NCBI lineage: Eukaryota > Metazoa > Chordata > Mammalia > Macroscelidea > Macroscelididae > Elephantulus > Elephantulus edwardii. The sequence goes on from NW_006399988.1 coordinate 3,077,964, forward strand.
ATGAATAATAGATGTCTTTGAGTTGTGGTGCTGGAGAAGAGTGCTGAATGTCCCATGAACTGCCAAGAGAATAAATATGTTTTGGAGAAGGTGCAAGTAGGATGCTCCTTGGAGGTGAAGATGGTTATGCTTTGTGTCACATACTTGGAGCATATGGTGAGGAGATATCAGTGTTTGCACATCATACTTGGAAAGGTGGAGATCAACAAGATGGATTGACACAGTGATGTAACAAAGGGTTCAAGTATATCAGAGGTGGTGAGGATGACACAGGATAGGGCAAGTTTCAGATCTGCTGTTCTTAAGGTTGCTATGAGTCCTACTTGACTTGATGGCGCCTAACAGAAACAATAACAAAAACCTTATAATATTCATATATAATAGAAATTTATAGAATAAAATTTGCTATAATAATCTCAACTCCTTCAAATTGTGGTGCTGGAGAAGAGTCTTGAAAATACCATGGACTGCCAATAAAACAAATAGATCTATCTTGGAGAGGGTGAAACCTAGTTTCTCCTTGGAGGCTAGGATATTGAAGCTTTGACTCACATACTTTTGGGCATGTGGCCAGGAGGGACAGGTCTTTAGAGTAGGACATCATGTTTGGAAGGGTTGAAGGAGAGGAAGATCCTGGGTGAGATTGATACAGTAAGTAGGGCAATGGCGATAAGTGTGTCACAATCAGAGACAGATTCAGAACAGGTCAGGCTTCAGAGCTGTGGACCCATAGAGTCACTATGAGTCGCAGGCAACTTGACCTCACTTAACAACAACAACAACAACAACAACAACATAATCATCTCTCATAGCAATATATTGTTATATAGCACAACCCTCTAGAAATATTTCTGTGTTGACTCACATACATTTATTTTTCCTGGAGTATTTTCAGAGGTCTTCTAAATCCCTACATATTTTTCCCCCCCTCCATGTTATGTTAGGTAGGTATCTTTCCATGTCTATAGGAAATATTTTCATGTTAACAGATATGTTGTTGTTAGGTGTGGTCAAGTTGAGTATGACCCATTGGGACCTTGTGAACAAATAGTACCACATAATTTTACATGGCCTCAAAACTTTCCAGCACACAATTAGATCATAACGTAACTATTGTCCATTTATGGACATGGAGGTTGATCCTTGGATATTTGTGAAAACAAACTGAGGTGAATATCATTGTATATCTTGGAGATATTTATGCCTATATTGTTACTTTTCCCTCTTAGGTAAATTCCTGGAAATAAAAATGCTGGTTTAAAGAGTATCTGAGCAGTCAGGATATCAGGAGACATATTGCACTGAGAAAGTCTGCCAAGAGGAACTTCTCTATATTATTGAGGTGCAATGATGTCAGTTTGAAGGCTAAGGTGTGCCTGATTCAGGCCATGGTCTTTGTCTTTTTAAGTCACTTGTTATGCATCTATCTGAGGGCTGGACAATGAATAATGATGACAGAAGAAGAACTGATGTCATTAAGCTGTGGTGTTGGAGCAGATTGCTGAATATCCCATGGCATACCAAAAGAACAAACAGATATGTCCTTTTTTTTCCCCAAACAGATATGTCTTAGAGAAGATAAAGCCAGAGTGCTCCTTGGAGGCAAAGATAGTAAAGCTTCATCTCACATACTTTGGGCTTATTGTTAGGAGAGGTTATTCCTGCATGTAAAAGAGATGTGACGTTGAAGGAGAGGAAGACTCTCAATCAGGTGGATTGACACAGAGACTACAGCAATGGGCTTGAGTGTGTCAGAGGTTGAGGATGGCACAGTATAGGACAAGGTTCAGATACTTTGTTCACAGGGTCGCTGTGTACTCGACTTGATGGCACCTAACAACAACAAAACCCTCAATCTGACATAATGACTGATTTCATTTTCACAGCATCCCTGTGAAATACTATCGTCCCATTTACAGAGAGCACATGCAAGCATAGAGGGGTTAAGTAACCTGGTTGAGGTCTTATTGGTAAGTGACAGAGTGTGGATTGGAAATCAGGCTGTCTAGGTGAGAGTCTGGCTCTTTGTCAAAAATCTCTAAGGCCTGTCTTTCTTTTACACAGACTGCAGCAAAGGGTAGACTAAGGGATCAGAAAAGGTTCTGGTCATCTTAGTTCTTCGCTACCCAATAATATAATCCAAATGATGATAATCCAAATCCCACAAATAGCCAAATGGCTTTTAAAGTCAGGTTTGAAGTCTAGGAGTCCAAGACAGGGCATCGGCTATAGAGAAGGACATTTCCTTCTCAGTGGTCCTGAGTATTCCATGGCATTCCTGGGATTGCAGACTTTCCACATACAGTCCCTCCACCTGTGTGTATGCCTATGTTTTCTGCTCCTTTTAAAAGACACCATTCAGAAGGACCCAAAGAATGTTACATGGTGGGCTGCTAACTGAAAAGTTGGTTCAAACCTATCAGTTGCTCCAAGTGAGAAAGACTTCCAACCTCAAAAATGGAGTTGGAATTGACTCACAGTCATTAATAGCCTGCTCTGATATGACCTTTAACAGAATAAATGGAAATTCCTAATTATAAACAGGGCTCTATTATTATGCTGAGAGAACTAACTCAGTCCCACAAGGATAAATATTGTATAAGACTGCTATTGTAGAATGAGTATAAGGATCCAGGAGGGGTGGGAGAGGCTGAAAGCAGAGGGATGTGGATGTGTGTGTGTGGGGGGAGGAATTAATCATTGGGTTGTACAATTTGATGGGTGGTAGGTAAGGGAAATTGAAAGAATTTGCTCGAATTTGTATTAGAATTTTGTAAATAAACTAGCAAATAAAAAAAGAGTATCTGAAAATCTTCTATCAATTTATAATCTTTCCATATGATTTAAACATGCACACTTTCCTAGCTTCTATGTATACTTGTTTTATTTTTATTTCTTTGACTTTTAACGATTGTTATAATGGTAAACAGCTGTGCGGCCAACACAATGGCTCATGATTCAAAACTATCATCTGAGGTAGAGAAAAGGACAATCTCCTTTGGTATTTTCCTGCCTCTGAAAACCCTCTGGAGGGTCAGTTATGAGTTAGTTCCAACTCCATGGCACATAACAACAACTGTTCTCAGGTTACACATCTTTTTTTAATATCTTTTGACTATATTTATTTGTTTTTATGCTGTCTTTATTCCTCACTTTTCTATTATAATGTATATCTTTCCTTTTTTTTTAATTTCAATGAACATCTACAGAGATTTTGGACTTCCATTCATTCATTGTTGCACTTTTCTCCCCGTCCACCCCACCCCACCCCCAGTTCACTCCTCTCCTTCAGAAGCAAAAGAAAAACTTCTTTATTGGTACACAATCCCCCCGCACACCCCCACCCTCACCTTGAGTATACTCCACTCTGCAACCCTCATTCCGGACTCTTATGATAATCATATTGCCCTAAATAGTCTTCTGTGTTTTGGTACAATGACTTTGTATACTCTATCATTTTTTAAATGCTTCCTAGATCATTTAATATTCTTTTGCTTCTTGGTGTTCTAGTGCAATGTTCAGAGTTTCTTCTGACATCCATCTTGTTCTTTTCCTCCTCTATCTTTGCAATAAGCCCCTGCATTCTTCCTGGATAATATTCTTGATATCCTCCTGCAGCTCAAATGGTCTTCACTCATTAGTGTTCAAAGCCTCAAACTTGTTCCTGAGATGGTTTTGAAATTCAGGTGGCAGAGACTCACATTTTGGTTCCTGTGGATAAAGAAATTAAAAGCCTTGTTTTATATGGTAAATGAGTTAATTTCTTTTCAAATTTTACTTTTCCCCATTCCTATTTTACTCTCACTCTAAAAAAATAGTAAACAACCATACAACATACACAACAAACCGATACCTTTACTCACCCCTAGCTCCTACTTCAACTCTCCAAATGTGATGCTGTTAAGCAGCTCAGTGATTAGAGGATTTGAACATTTTGAAAGCCAAGAGGGTGGTAACTGTACATTATTGAAAACTGAAAGCAAGCCAGTGTAATATCATTTCACATCGAGAGCTGAGCTGGTCACTATGGCAACAAAGAACACATTTTGAAACATAGCATTTAATATATAATAGAACTAGAGAAAAAAAAACTGATTAAAAACAAGACTCTCATTCTGTGTTTTACTATCAACTTGCCTATTAAGGTACTCAAGCTTGTATCAGTAACCAAGAATCATACATCTTCTTTCAAAAGAAAACACCTATCAATTATTTTAGCTGAGTATGAAGCTATGAGAGCAAAATGTTTTTTGAAAATATTGCTTTTGTTGTGATCTTGGTGTTGATATCTCTTTGGAGTCTTTTATTTAAGAATAATTATTAATATTTTTAAATATACAGAATTTGACATTGTCTCATAGCTTACAGTTTCATTCATTCCTTCACTCATCTACTCAGCAAATACATCCTGAACATTGTGTTAGGGACTTAGCAACCTCAAACCTATTCTTAAGCTGTTTATTGTTGATGACAGTTTACCATGTCTTCAACTTATTCTCCAAAACATGAATTTAATAAATTAAAAAAACTCATTCTCAATAACTCAATGGAATTTAATATGCCATCATATGAATACATAATTATTTGCTTTATTACTATTGCTAGACATTCAGGTGCTTTGCTATTTTAATTATGATAAATTATGAATATATTGTATATTTGCCTAAGAATCTGATTATTTCCTGAGAATTACATTCTCGGAAAGGAAGCAGTGGTTTAAACACCTAAACTTTTTTCTTTAGATTTTAATGAAAGTTCATAAAGAACTTGGATTTCTGTTCATTCATTGTTGCACATTTTTCTTCCTGGACCTCTCTCCCCAGTTTCCTTTTTCTTTGGAAAAAAAGTTCTTTCATTGTTATACAGTAGCCTTCCACACCACTTCACTATGTAACTCTTATTCTGGACTCTTGTCATACCAATAATATCTAATCATATATTCCTTTTATACAGTTTTCTCCCTCACCTGTTTCAATGGTGTGTATATTATTTATCCCCTCTTTTCTTAGTTTCCCCCTAAACCATATGTCAGTCCTCTTTTATAACAGTGGCATTATGTAGTATTTGTCTTTTTGTGACTGAGAAATTTTACTCAGCATAATGTCCTCCATGCTTAGCCATTTTATATAATATTTTATGAGTTCTTTGTTTTTCAGTGCTGCATAATATTCCATTGCATGAATATACTACAACTTCTCTATCCATTCATTTCTTGATGGGTATTTGAGTTGTTTCCAACTCTTTGCTATTGTGAACAAGGCCACAATAAACACGGGTGTGCATATATCTGCTTTGATGGCAGTTGTGGTTTCTTTAGGATATATTCCCAGTAGTGGAATTGCTGGGTCAAATGGTATTTCTATTTCAAACCTTTTGAGAAAGTGTCATACACTTTTTGAGAAGTGGTTGCACCATTTTACATTACCATCAACATTGAATAAGGGTTCCAGTTTCTCCACAACCTCCCCAGCATTTGTTGTTTGCTGCTCTGTTGAATTTTGCTATTCTTACTGGGGTGAGATGATATCTCATAGTTATTTTGATTTACATCTCTCTTAGAGCTAGAGATTTTGAACATTTCTTCATATGTTTGCCTTGGTGTTTTTCTTTTGGGGTCTGTTATATATGGTGTTTTCTCAGCTTCTTGAATATATATTCTCTCATTATGCCTGGAAAATTTTCTTCTAATAATTTTTCCGCAACTCTTTTGGTGCCTTTACTTGCTTTTTCCTATTCTGGTATTCCTATTATGTGCACGTTATTTCTCTTGGTGATATCCCTCATTATTGTTAGGTCTTCTTTTTCCTTCCGTTCTGATTCTGCTTTTTGCTCTAGCAGATCATTGGTGACAATTCTACCTTGTTTAACTGGTTCTGTGTTCCATCCCTTCAACTCTGTTCATGTGTCCCTCCATCATGTTGACAGCATCTGAAACCTTGGACCTCATATTTTTGATTGTGGTTTCTTGTTTTTCCAGTGCCTCTAATGTCTCTTTTCTTTTATCTGCATTGCCTTGCATTGTTTTTTTAAGGTCTTCCTGGTTTTTTTTTTCAGTGTCCTGTAATTCTTTAAGTTTGTCTTCCACACATTGAAAATATTCAGTCATTGTTCTTTCAAATTCTGTGTTAGAAAGGTCCATCAGACTTTCTGGTTTTAGGAAATCCAGTGATACTGTGTCATTATTATTTTTGGGGGGGAGGGGGGAGCGTAATATCTTGCTTTGGGCTTGTGTAGGAAGTTTGTAGTCTGCTTCTTTTGTGACATTGCTGGGGTAGGGTTTTCATGCCTGAGGTGATAGCTGGTTCTTGTTCTGATGTCACTTCTTCAGAAGAAGGTTGGGCAGGCACATGTAGGGTGGGCACACACGCGGATTCATGAAGGGTGGGCAGTTGTGTGAATGCATGTAGGGTTAGCACATGCAGTCATACATGGGAACTTGAGGGGGACATGCATGCAAACCCACATGAGGTGGGGCTTGTTTGCAGGCGGGACCTGAATGGAAAACCAGGAAGCCTTTGTTTTCCCCTTGAGAATTGGTTCTGCCACTCCAATTGAGCTCCAGCTGTTTCACTCCCTCCTGCTTAAGGTGAAGGAGTCCCACATTTGGTCCAAGAATCATCAGAGCTCCTCCCCAAGTACCTCACTCAAATTCCCGCTATCTCACTTGCTCCTGGTGGGTGGGTTTCGCTGTGACTTGCTGCACTCCGCAGAGGCTTGCTGTTCCCCACTGAGGCTCGCTGCTCCCTGCTGAGGCACTTTGCTCCCTGCTGAGCCTCCCAAACTAATTATTTTAGTAATAGTCTTCACTCAAATTCCATCTGTCCTGCTCGCTCAATTTTCTCTGTGCTCATCTTTCTCCAGAAGGGCAGTGTTTATACTTTCTATCTCTTTAAGAGCGTCGGATGTCAGTCGTAATTTATAATAGTGGCATTATGCAGTATTTGTCCTTTTATGACTGAGATATTTTTACAAATAAGGGTTTTATACAGTATTTGTCATTAAGAAATTGATTTAATTGACTCAGTAGAATACTCTCCAGCCTCTCCCATGTTGTATAATATTTTTAAAAAATCATTGGTCCTAATTTTGAGTTAGCAAGAGAATGATTTCTCTGAAACATCTTACTTTCATGGTGTAGTTGTTATGTGCTCGTAAGTCACTTGCGACTCATAGTGACCTTATCATGGCTCTGAACTCTGCTCTATCTTAAGTCAACCTTACTGTCTCCAACAATCCTACTCCCATTACCTCAGTCACTGAATCAATCCATCTCATCCAGGGTCTTTCTCTCTCGTGCTGTCCTTCAACCCTGCCAAGCATGATGTCGCTCTCCAAGGACTGGTCCATTCTTGCAAAATGTATGTCAGATGGGACATCAGAATCCTTGCCTCCAAAGGCAGCCTGATTTTACCTTCTCCAGGATGAACTTGTTTGCTCTCCTAGCAGTCCATTCAATACTCCTCTCCAGTACCACAACTCAAACACATCAATACTCTTCTATCATTCTTAGTCATTGTCCAGCTCTCTGATCCATAGTAAGTAATTGTGAAGACCATGGCCTGAATCAGGCTCACTTTAGTCTCTACACTGACATCATAGCTCTTCAGTACTCTAGATAGGTTCCTGACAGCAGATTTTCCAAATGCTATTTGCTTTTTGATTTCCTGGTTGATGGTATCAAGAGTGTTGATTGTGTATCAGGTGCACCTTATTCTCCAGACAGGCATCATTGCTCTTCAGTACTCTAGAGAGGTCTCTGACAGCAGGCTTTCCTGATGCAATTCATCTTTTGATTTCCTGGTTGCTGATAGCAAGAGTTGATTGTGGAGCCATGCAAGCTAAAGCGGTTAACAATCTCAATCTCTTACATTCATGTTGTTGTTATGTGCCATCAAGTCACTTGTGACTCATAGCGACCATATGTACAACAGCCCTAAAAGCCTGCTCTATCCTGTGCCAATTGAACTGCCTCTGACACACTCATCCCGATTACCCTAGTTACTGAATCAATCCCCTTCATAGAGGGTCTTCCCCTCTTGTGCCATCCCTCAACCCTCCCAAGCATGATGTCCCTCTCCAAGGACCTCTCCTTCCTTACAACATGTCCAAAGTATGTCAGACGAAGCCCCAGAATCCTTGCCTCCAAGGAGCAGCCTGGCTTAACCCTCTCCAGGATGAATCTGTTTTCTTAGCAATCCACGGTACATTTAATACTCTTCTCCAGCACCACAGCTCAAAGGCATCAATTCTTCTTCTATTCTCCTTAGACATTGTCCAACTCTGATGCATAACAAGTGATTGCAAAGACCATGGCCTGTATCAGACACACCTTAGTCTCCAGAGAGACACCATTTCTCTTCAGTACCCTGGAGAAGTTCCTAACAGCAGATTTTCCCATCGCAATACATTTTTTTATTTCCTGGCTACTGGTGACAAGAGTGTTGACTGTGGAGCCAAGGAGACTAAAGTTGTTAACAATCTCAATCTCTTCACCATCCATCCTGATGCTGCCAATTGGTCCAGTGGTGAGAATCTTTGTCTTATTGACACTGAGCCTCAATCCATACTGAAAGCTGCAGTCCTTGACCCTCTGCAGCAAGCATTTCAGATCCTCTTCAGTTTCAGTAAACAGGGTTGTGTCATCTGCATAATGCAGATTGTTAATAGATCTTCCACCAATCCTGATGCCACACTTCTCCTCATAGAGCCCAGCCTCTCGGATAATCTGTTATACATACAGATTGAAAAGGTATGGAGATAGGATACATCTCTGGCATACACCTTTCCCAATTTTGAACCATGCATTGTTTCCATGCTCTGTTCTGACGACTGCCTCTTGGTCCAAGTATAGGTTTTGCATTAGAATGAACAAGTGTTCTTGGATTCCCATTTTTCTCAGAGTCAGCCACAGTTTGTATTATCCACACAATCAAATGCTTTTGCATAGTCAATGAAACACAGATAGACATTCTTCTCGTATTCCCTGCTTTCAGCAGTGCAGCTTCTTGCCACTAGGCCACCAGAACTCCCTCTTACATTCATACATACTTATTATATAAGGAATAATGCTCTGATCTATGGAAACATATTGACAGTTACTAATTTATATCTTTGTTCTATTGAACAATTCAACATTTACTTCGGAATGTTTTCCTTGTTTTGCACAATTTGCATGTAATAAAGCTTCCTACTTAAGAGAACTTTCTCTGATTACATTCTCTAGCCCCAAGCAACCCCTGATTTAGTCACCTTAACCCCTGCAATCTGTTCTATTCAATTGGCCAAGTAACTGTCCTCTAGATTTCTTGGCATCTGTTTGTTCACTGCATCATATGCAAAGTCAAACTGAAGAGGAAAAAAAAAAATAAAACAAATTTACAAGAACCAAAATATGACCTTTAGTATATCTCATATGAATTGGAAAATAATCTCAAGAGTAGATTCAAAACATTGAACACCAATAATGGAAGATCAGATTAGCTGTCGGGTGACTTCAAGGATATCACCCACTTAGAAAGCAAAGGATCATTACCAAGACAGTGGATGATAAAAGATGAAATACCAAAAAAAGATGTCTAAAGAGACTGACTATTGCACCAGAAAGTTGAGAAGCCAAAATAAAGGGAAGAAATATGAAGTAAATGAATTGAACAGAAGATGTCAAATGACAACTCAAGAAGACAAAATGAAGCATTAAAAGAACATTTTTTTGGAGTAAAAAACAAAACAGGCAAGAATATGTTCAGCATTTCTCTAGCTGAAAGAACTGAAGAACAAATTCAAGCCTCAAATTGTAATACTGAAGAATACCATGTACAAAATCTTGAATGATTCTGGAAACATTTAAACTAACTCAATCTTATAAGGACAAATACTGCACAAGACCATTATTATAAAAAAATAGAAGGATAGCTCTCGGGTGGATGCTGCTGTGTCAGCACGCGGGAGCCCGGATTGGAACTTGAAATAAACTTTGTTAATTTGGCTAAAAAAAAAAAAATAGAAGGATAACTAGTTAAAACATGCATGGGAGTTCAAGGGGGAAAGGGATCAGAGCAGACGGGTGATGATGGGTAGAGACAAAAACACAGTGTTGCACAGTTTGGTGTGTAGAGGGGCTGGGGAAGGAAATGGGAAGAATCTGGGTGAAAAGGCAGAGTAATGTTGGGCAAGGTCCAATGGTGATTAATTTTATAAAATAATGCATGAGATTGTAATATATACATATTATATATATAATGTGAATGAAGAATAGTGTGAAACACAAGTATATGAACTTTGTAAGTAAACCAACTTAAAAAAAGATGGAAGTCATTATACCAAAAAGATTGATGAGCACAGGACCATTATATGAAGTAATATATAATCATCAATCAGTTGTAATGAAGAAGTTCAAGCCACATGGGAGGCATTGGCAAAAAATAAACAAACAAAACCTCCAAAACCAAAAGCGACTTCAGGAATTGATAGCACACCAATTGACATATTCCACAAAAATGATTAGAAAATCACATTGAGAGTGTAACATAGATTTGATATTCCCTTCTGCCTTCTTTTGAAGGAGACCTGGACATGTAGTTATGTTTGCCCTGCTAATTGACAGTTCCATGGTAGTCAGTCTCTTCTTGTTAAGATTTGTATCCTTGGAAACCTGACAGCTGATCTCTAAGAACTTTTACATTCTTGAGAGCAGTGGCTCTTCTTTGAAGGAGCCCTGGTGGTATGTTGGTTAGTGTTCAGCTGCTAACAAAAAGTTTGGAGGTTTGAACCAACCAGCCCTTTTGTGGGAAAAAGAAATTGGTCTCTCTAATCTTGTGAGCTCCATGGGGTAACATGACTCTGCTGCTTTTGAGCAGTGCCTGGGTAGCACAAATAATTATTTCACTGTGTACTGGTCAAAAGTTGACAGTTCAAACCCACTCACTGGCAGTCAGTATAGAGATTACAGTCTGCTTCTGAAAGGCTATGGCCTTGGAGATCCAATGGAAGGTATTATGTGGTTGCTAAGGGTTGAAATCAGCTTATTGAGTCTCCTGGCTTTCAGAGATACTCTGAATATACCCTCATAAAGATATTCTCATTTCAATCACTGAATATTGGCTCTGAGTGAATACCAAATACCTCTCTCAATATACATGTAACCTTGATGATCCTCTGTATTTGAAAGAGCAGACTATTGGTTGTGGTGGGCATTCCATGTTGAGAACTACGGTTTTCAGATATTTCTGTTAAACATAGAATTTTTAAAATGTTTTGGTCTTATCTCAGAAACAACCAATGAGGAATTATAGCTAAAAGTGCAGCTCTCTCTACCTCCTTGGCTCTTAGTCTAACCTGTAGGGTTGTGGCTACTGGCCATGGACCATCTGGAGTTCTCCATCACTGCCTGAATCATTTCTCTGACAATGTGTATCTCTGATTGATAGCAACTCAACAGTTGTTGAATTAGATATTTCTCTGTACTCTACTGAAAACCAGAGAGTTATTCTGAATCTAATGGAGCAGTGTTGGTTCAAGAGTTCAAGGGACTTTTGCCTTCCAGGCAAAGTATCTTGTTCAATTCCTGACCAATGCATGTAAAGCACAACTACCACAATTATGTCTGGGGATGTTTATGTGTTACTATGATGATGAACAATTTTTAGCAGGACTTCCACACTAGGGGAAAAAAGCCTGGTAATCTAGTTCTAAAATATCAACCAGTAAAAATCCAGTGTTTGGGAGGCAGGGATTTCATAACAATGAAAGAGTTTTTATTTTTTTTTTTTCAAAAAGAGTGAATTGGGGGTAGGGAGTGGGTAGGGAGAAAAGGGAAACTGAATTACTGGAAACCCTAAGTCTCTGTAAAAACGTTCATTAAAATTAATAATAAAAAGCCCCCCCGCCCAAAAAAAATTGTGGCTTAATTTATAGAGAAAATGGATTTTCCATTCAGCAATTCGCACATACTTGATAATGACATTGATTACAATTCCCACATTGTAAAGTACTCTTCCTATTTCCTTCCTGTACTTCCAATTTCTATTTGTCCTTCTTTTATCTTTTCCTGCTTTCTGAGCTTCATTCCTGTGCAAAATTGCTACAATTTGGATTTTGTATGATTGACAATTCTAAAGAGCATCTTTCTTCTTTCTGTTTTTGATTACCTTATCATTGTGTCTATTGTTTGGTTGAAAGTTGAGTCATGAATGTGATTTCAGTTCCAGGCTGGTAGTGTGACTAAAAGTCAGAGTTTCCAGGGTTGCTCTAGTCCCTATCAGACACATAAACTTTACCTCTTTTAAAAATATTAGAGTTTTTCCCCCCATGGGTTCCCCTGCCCCCTCCACTCTCTCAGGAACCTCTAATTGTCATCCTTTTGATAACAATCAGTGGTGGCAGTCCACACTAGCTAGCTTTAGGTTTCAGGTTCATGGATGCTGAAATTTATGTGGCATATTTAGTTTGGATGAATAAACTTTAGTTCACTTCACCTTAGGTGATGGCTCATAAGCTTTTAAGACACCCTCCCCCAAGACAATACTTACCAAGTTTGGATGCAGAACATTGTCTTAGTAGATGATATTATGCCTATTGACCTTAATGTCTTTTGTGACTATGTACCTGAGTTACTCAAGGTGATTTTGTGAAGTGCAGAGCATACTTTTGCATTAGTACCATTAACAGTATGTGTTTGTTGTCTCTCCTTCTGGAGGCTAGGAGTCTCCACTGAGAATGTCAGCAGAGTCATTCCTGTCTGATCTAGACCTTACTAGACCTTCATTTTTTTCACTTTTCTGCACTCTGAATATTAAGAGACCAATAGTTGCGCCTTTCTTGTCTTGCCTGGTTTCTGGTGGCTCCAGATATTCTTTAACTTTTGGCAACCATAAAGCAAGCCTTCATTGTTCCAAAGCTATCTCCCTTCTCTTTCTTATCTCCTGTCTCTTCTCTTTTTATAAAGACACCAGTCATATCAGGCCCACCCATCCCTAGTATGGTTTGATGTGAATTAACTAACTATATTTGCAAAGATACTTTTTAAAAATAGTGATATTTACAGAGGCTGAGATTAAACTATAGGCAGCATGGTGATAGATGGAGAGAAGATTGAGATTGTTAATAATTTCAGCTTGCTTGGTTCCACAATCAATACTCTTGGCACTAGCAGTCAGGAAATCAAAAGACGCATTGCATTAGGGAAATTTGCTGTCAGGAAAGTCTCCAGAGTGTTGAAGAACAAGGATGTCAAGTCTAGAGACTAATGTGTGCCTGATCCAGGCCATGGTCTTCGCAATTACTTGCTATACATCAGAGAGCTGAACAATGACAAAGGATGACAGAAGAAGAATTGATGTCTTTGAATTATGATGCTGGAAAAGAGTTTTGAACACTCCACGGACTGTCAAGAGAACAAACAGGTCTGTCCTGGAGAGGGTGAAGCCAATCTGCTCCATGGAGGCAAGGATTCTGAGACTCCATCTCACATACTTTGGTCAAGTAGCCAGAAGGGTCCAGTCTTTGGATAAGGATGTCATGCTTGGAAGGGAGAAAGGACAGCACAGCATAGGAAGATGCCCTGATGAGATGGATTGACACAGTAACTGGAGTAATGAGGGTAGGTGTATCAGAGACAATGGGATTGGCTTAGGATAGATCAGGGTTCAGAGTTATTGTGCACAAGATTGCTATGAGTTGTAAGCAATTTGACGGCACATAACAACAACAGGAATTAAACATATCTTGGGAGAGACTCAATTTCATCCCAGCAGCTCTTAATAAACTTTCTTCTTTCACTTGAGTTTGTCATAATTGATTCTTACTGTTTGTATCCAAACAATTTTAAATGATACAAATTGCAGAGGGAGAAAAAAAATGGGTTGTAGGCTCCATATTCTCAAGGAAATGTGTTTAATTATATATGGTTACTGAAACTAAATGTGGAAAATAGAGTGAAATTCCCATTTATGTGTCAAAAATTTAGAGACTGGTCATGGGCTGGCAAACTGCTAACCCATTTATCACATGTGGCCAGTTAGGGCACAAAGCAATAGAAATGGTGAGGTCCTTGAAATTTAGGTAGCTAAGGTTATGAATCTATATGAAGAAAAGAAGAAATAATGGGAGCATAGGAATAGAATGGTTTCATCACTATCATTGAATAGTTCAGACAAATGTGACTTTCTGAAATTAAGTCTTTGTGTGGATGAATATTTTTTTACAATAAGGAAAAAAAACCTATAGACTGGGTAAAAACATTTAGCAATTACATTTAAGACAAGGGGCTCATAATGAAAGCTTACTGACTCCTACAGAACCTTCCCAAGGAAAAGGCTGATAATTCAAACAGAAAATGGACAAAAGACTTGGAAAGACTTGTCACAAAGGAAAACATTTAGAAGGCCAACAAAAATATTTGCTGTTGAAGAAATGCTCACATTTGAAGAATTGCTCAAAATCACTGGCAATCAAAGAGACACAGATCAAAACCACAATGAGATACCACTCCATCAGCAAAACTTAACAGGACAGCAAGCAATAAATGTTGGAAAGGATGTGGAGAGACTGGATCTCTCATACGCTGTTGGTGGGATTATAAAATGGTATAACCACTCTAGAAAGCAATTTGTCATTTATTCAAAAAGCTGAACATAGAAATCCTGTAAGACCCAGCTTCTGACTGATAGGAATGTATACCAAGGAAGTTGGAACTGAGAAATGAATGGAGGTATATATGTCTATATTCATGGCAGCATTACACATATAGCAAGAAAATGGAAATAGCCCAAAAGACTATAAAAAAGCAAATGGATTGAGAAATTGTTGTACACTACTATGTAGCAATAAGGAACAATACTTTGATAAGATACTATATAAATTGGAAGGTCTAGAAAGCATTATGTTGAGTGAAATAACTCAGGCTCATAAACACAAATGACTATAAAACTGTGTATAAATGTCCAAAAGGGGAAGGAGAAAGGAGGAAGTGCACAGAATATAAGGAAGGAAGGAAAGAAAATCACAAGGATGGCAAAAATTAGTGGGCAGGTGAGGGGGGGAAGAAATAGGAAAGCTTCAATGGGGACCTGAAAAGACAGTACTAACAGGCATGGGTCAATTAAGAATTAATTATTTTTTTTTTTGCCAGTGGTACTTCCCCCCTTTAAAAAAAAATTTGGT
>NW_006399988.1:3095881-3097714 GCF_000299155.1 Elephantulus edwardii
GTTTGTTGATGGGCACTTAGGTTGTTTCCAACTCCTTGCTATTGTGAACAAAGCTGCAATAAACATGGGTGTGCATATATCTGCTTGCATGTCAGTTATGGTCTCTTCTGTGTATATTCCCAGTAGTGGAATTGCTGGGTCAAATGGTATCTCTATTTGCAACTTTTTGAGAAAGCGAGTACCCTATCTTTTTAGGTCCCCATTGAATCTTTCCTAATTAATTCACCACCCCTACCATAACCACGACACTCATCAAACTCTGTTTATCCTAGTGATTTTCTTCCATCCTTATTCTCTGTTCCTCTCCTACTCTTCATCCACTTTTAGACTTTTATCCACATCTTACTAGTTATCTATTTTCATTGTAATAATCTCATGCAGTATTTATTCTTATGAGCTTGAGTTAAGTCCTTCAGCATAATGGTCTCTCATGTCATATAGTTAATTACAAAATTATTGTTCCTTAGTGCTGCATAATATTCCATTGTGTGAATGTACTATAACTTCTCAATCCATTTTTTTGTTTTTGTTGTTAAACATTGAGCCGTTTCCATTTTCTTGTTATTGTTAATAATTCTGCTGTATATGTCTTTGTATCTCAGTTTTATTTTATTTGGGCTATATTCCCAGCAGTAGGTAGGTCATATGTTCAGTTTTTTTAGGAAATGCCAAACTGCCTTACACTTTTTTGAGGATATGCGAAACTGCCTTCCAGATTGGTTTTACCATTTTCCAATCATGCAAAGTGTGTGAACGTTCCAATCTCTTCACAAGGAACTCATGCAATATTATTCAAAATGGGTGACCCTGGAGGACATTATGTTGAGTGAAATATCTCAGTCACAAAAGGATAAATACTGCATAATGCCACTGTTGTAGAACTGGACTGACATCAGGGTTGGGGTGAGGCTGAGAAAAATTGGATAAATTATGTATACTGCATTGAAACAGATGAGGGAGAGAACAGTTTAAAAGTGATATATGATTGTGTATTATGGTCATGACAAGAGTCCAGAATGAAGGCTGCATAGTGGAGGGTACTGGGCGGGGAGAAGGGGTGTTTGTATACCAAGGAAAAAATTTTTCTTTTACTTTTCAAAGAGAAGAGCAAACTAGGTGGGGGAGGGTTGGGCAGGGAGAAAAATGCAACAATGGATGAATGGAAATCCAAAATCTCTGTAAATGTTCATTAAAATTAATAAAATAAAATTAAAAAAAGAAGAAAACCAGGAAAAGATATTACCAGAGAAGGAAGCTATAGATAATATTCCTCATGAATACAAATGCAAACATCCTTAACAAAATTCTAGCTAATAAAATCCAAAAGCACATTAAAAAATAAAGTGGGATTCATAAGAGGTATGCAAGGACAGTTCAACATAAGAAAAACAATCAAAGTAATTCACCACATTAACAAAGCAAATAACCAGAATTACATAATCCTAGCAACTGCTGCAGAAAAGGCATTTGACAAAATCCAGCACTCTTCCCTGATAAAGACACTCAGCAAAATCGGAATAGAAGGGAATTACCTCAACATAGTGAAAAGTATATATGAAAAACTAGGAGCCAATATCATTCTCAATGGAGAAAGACTAACAGCATTTTCCTTGTGAATAGGAACAAGACAAAGATGCACACTGTCACTACTTCTATTCTCTATTGTCTTGGCATACTTGGCTAGGGCAGTATGACAAGAGAAGGAAAGAAAAGACATTTATTTTGGCAAAGAGATGGTTAAACTTTTGCTATATGCAGGTGATATGATGGTGTACACAGGAAAACCCAAGAGCTCAATAACAAAATTTTTAAAATATTTTTAAAAAATTTATT
>NW_006399988.1:3098010-3099570 GCF_000299155.1 Elephantulus edwardii
TCCCTCATCTGTTTCAATGCAGTATACATAATTTATCCACTTTTTCCTCAGTCTTATTCCAACCCTGGTGTCACAACAAAACTTTTAGAGTAAGTGGACCAATTTAGTAGGGTGGCAGAATACAAGATTAATATAAAAAAAATTAGTGGGATTCATCTACAGTAACAAAGAGAATTCAGAGAAGGAAACCAAGAAAGCAAAATAATTTATAATAGTCAACTTCAAATTTAGATATGTAGGAGTGAATCTAACTAGAGACAGAAAAGAGAAATACTAAGAAAACTACAGAACATTTCTGCAAGAAACAATAAAAGACATAAATAAATGGAAAAATGTGTCCTGTTCATGAATGTCATTATGTGTTGTTGTTATGTGCTCTTGAGTCACCTGCGACCCATAAAGACCCTATGTACAGCAGCTCTGAACTCTGACCTGTACTGAGCCAGTCTCACTAATTCTGACACACCAACCTCCATTGTCGCAGTTACTGTATCAATCCATCACATCTGGGGGTTTCCTCTCCTGCTCTGCCTCTCCACCCTTCCAAGCATAATGTCTTTCTACAAAGACTGATCTCTCTTGGCCACATTCCCCAAATATGTAGAACTGAGCTTCAAAATCCTAGCCCCTAATGAGAAACTTAGTTTTAGTCTCTCCAAGACAAACCTATTTGTTTTCTTTGCAGTCCATGGTCTGTTCAAGATTCTTCTCCAGCACCACAATTTGAACACATTAATTCTTTTGTCATCCTTAGTCATTGTCCAGCTCTCTGACACATAGCAAATAATTGCAAAGATCATGGCCTGAATTAGACTGAGGCCTCAAATTTGGAAACACAAAGGAAAAGGAACAGTTGTAAAAAGAAACTAATGATTGGAATATGGAGTGAGAGAAGCATGAATGTAGGAAAACTAGACATTGTTAAGAAAGAAATGGAAAGCACAAATATTGACATATTAGGTATTAGCAAAATGAAATTGATTTGCATGGGGCATTTTGAATCAGATGATCATTTGATCTACTACACTGGAGATGAAAAGATGAGAAATGAACGGGGTTGCTTTTATAGTTAAAAAGGCCATTTCTGGATCTATCTTGAAATACAATATTGTGAGTGACTGAATAATATCCATATGCATACAAGGAAGACCCATTAATAATATCACCATCATTCAAATTTATTCACCAACACCCAGAGCAAAAGAGAAGCAAATAGATTATTTCTACCATTGGTTGCAGTCAGAAACCGATGAAACATGTAACAAGATGCATTGATAATAATGGGTGTCTGGAATGTGAAAGTTGGGAACCAGGAAGAAGGATCAGTAGTTGGAAAATATGGACTTGGTGACAGAAATGAGGCTGGGGATAGAATGATAGAATTCTATACAATCAATGATTTATTCATAGCAAATACCTTTCATAAGAAACATAAATGCAGAATATAAACATGGATTTCACCGGATAGGATGCACAGGAATCAGATCAATTACATCTGTGGAATCATTAGAGAAGTTCAATATCAGAAGTGAAAATGAAATCTAGGCCAGGTGCTGATTG
>NW_006399988.1:3100131-3102873 GCF_000299155.1 Elephantulus edwardii
GTACAAAATTCTATCATTCTATGTCCAGCATCATTTCTGTCACCGAGACCATGTTTTCCAACTCAGTATAGAGCTAGGAAACACTATATGGTTCAAAATGAGGAAAGAAATATGTCATGGATGCTTCCTATCTCCATACTTTTTGAATCTATATGCTAAACAGATCATTCAGAAAGCTGGTCTTTTTGAGGAGGAATGTGGTATCAGAATTGGAGGAAAACTCATCAATAACCTACGTTATGCATATTACATAATCTTATAGGCTGAAACTGAGGAGAATCTGAAGTATCTGAGGCAGAAAGTCAAGGAATATAAACTTCAGTACGGATTGAAGCTGAACATCAACAAAACAAAAAAATGCTCTAACCACCACAACATATACATATATTTATAGGACTTTTAGAGCCATGCTAAGTACTTTGCTGCTTACTTAAAAGTCAGCTGTTTGCAATCACTAACTACTCTGAGAGAGCTGAGGCAGTCTGCTCCCACAAAGATTTACAGCCTTGGAAACACCCAAGGGCAGTTCTGCTCTGTACTATAGAGATGCTATGAACTGGAATGAATTAGATGACAGTGAGTTGTGAGTAGGAAACTGTGTATAGAACATGGGTGTCCCTGTATGTATACAAATAGTATATACATGCACATAATTAATGAAATTTTAGGGTAAATATTCAAAATTATTTTGAATTTTGTTATATTGCTGCTGTTACATGCCATTGAATTGACTATAATTCATGATGACTCTACAGACAATGATTTTGCTCCCTGCCCAGTCCTGTGCCATCTTGATCTTATCCAACACATTAGAGCCCATTGCTTCAGTCACTGTGCCAATTCATCTTATTGAGGGTTTCCCTCTTTTCCACTGGCCCTCCACCTTTCCAAGTATGATTTTTTTTTGAGCATGGGTCTTTCAGGGACTGACCTCTCCTTATAACATGTCCAAAGTAAATAAAATGGAGTTTCACCATCCTTGCCTCCAAAGAGTTCCCTGGTTTCACTTTCTCAAGAACACACCTGTTTATTCTCTTGGCAGTCCATGGGATATTCTGTACTCTTCTCTGACACCACAACTTTTTTGTCATCTTTATTAGTTGTTCATCTTTCAGATCACTAAAAAGCAATTGAGAAGAGTATGGCTTGGCTCAGGTACACCTTGGTCTTTAAGATGACATCATTGCTTTTTAGCACTTTGGAGAGGTGGTCCCTGACAGGTGATTTTTCCAATGCAACTCACCTCTTGATTTCTTTCTTTTCCTTTTACATTTCTCCTTACTTTTTTGTCAGAAGACAGCAATACTTTAAGAATCTAACAACATATCCATTACACAGTTTCCTCAGTAGGTTCAAGGTTTTCAGGGATATCCCTGAAGCTCAGAGCAGCAGGATGCGTTCTGAGAGTTCAGATGTTAAAGCTTTCTCCACAGCCCCATGTTTCCTTGATGGATGAGTTATTAAATCCAAACTACTCACTGGATTAAAAACAAACAAAACAAAAATTCTCACCACTGGGCCAATTGGCAGTACCATGATACATGGAAAAATGATTGAGATTTTAATAATTTCAATTTGCTTGGGTCCACAAGCAATACTCTTGGAACCAGCATCCAGAAAATAAAAGATGAATAAGATTAGACAAGCTTTCTTTCAGGGACCTTTCCAGAGTACTGAAGTGTTCACAATTACTTGCTATGCATCAGATAGCTGACAATGAATAAGGATGACAGAAGAATTGATGTCTTTGAGTTTTGGTGCTGGAGAAGAGTATTGAACATACAATGGCCCTCCAAGAGAACAAACATATCTGTTCTGGAAGGAGTGAAACCAACTTGCTCTCTAGAGGCAAGGGGTTTTAGGCTCTGTCTCCCATAATCTGGGCATGTTACAAGGAGGGACCAGTCCTTGGAGAAGGGCATCATGCTTTGAAGTATGGAGACAATGATTGAGAGAAAGACCCTAGATTGGCACAGTGACTGGGGTGATGGGGGCAGATGTGCTGGAGAGAGTGATATTGGCTCAGGATAGAATAGAGTTCAGGACTACTTTGCATATGTTCATTATGAGTTGCAGGTGACTCAAGGACACATAACAACAGCAGCCTTTTCCACAATTTTCTCAATGCTTTCCCTGACCCCTTATTGTTACTTTTGATCTACAGCTTCATTTTTTTCTTCCCCGCTTTGTAATTTCTTTAATAATTGTTCATGTTGATATATTTCTTCTTGCTCCCTGTCCCTAGAGTTTTTTCTTTATAGCTTCCATTCTTTTTTTTATCATTTGCAACTTCTTTTGTAAATAACTCCATGTTTATATATTTTTTTCTGCCTGCGTGACTCTCATGTGCTGTTCCAGTCATTTTTGGATAATAGAATCTTGCTTGCATGTGAAATCAATGATATTGTTCTATATTTTCCACACTCTGTTGGGTCACCCTTCTTTGAAATGGAAACAAATATAGATCTTTTCCAGTCAGTTGGCTGACAGGTCCAGAACAGACCTGTTTGTTCTCTTGGAGGTCCACAGTATGTTCAGTACTCTT
This sequence comes from Elephantulus edwardii, assembly GCF_000299155.1. Taxonomy (NCBI): domain Eukaryota; kingdom Metazoa; phylum Chordata; class Mammalia; order Macroscelidea; family Macroscelididae; genus Elephantulus; species Elephantulus edwardii. The sequence continues at coordinate 3,102,677 of NW_006399988.1, forward strand.
CTCCAGCACCAACACTCAAAGGCATGAAACAGCACATCAGCAGAGAACTGCCAGAAGTCCAGGCTGGGTTTAGAAGGGGTCGTGGTACTAGGGATATTGTAGCTAATGGTAGAGGGATCTTGGCTGAAAGCAGGGAATAGCAGAGGGATGTCTATCTATGTTTCATTGATTATGCAAAGGCGTTTGACTGTGTGGAT
>NW_006399988.1:3102973-3105251 GCF_000299155.1 Elephantulus edwardii
ATGAGATTGGCACAGGATAGAGCACGGTTTAGGGCTGTTGTACATAGGGTCGCTATGAGTCGCAAACAACTCGACGGCACATAACAACAACTACTACTACTACTACTAAATACTAATAAAAGAGGTTAAGGAGCTGAACAGAAGATTTGAAAGGGCAGGTTGGGAAGATAAGGCAAAGTATTATAATGAAATGTGCAAGGAACTGGAGTCAGAAAATCAAAAGGGCCGAACTCGCTCAGCATTTCTTAAGCTGAAGGAACTAAAGAACAAATTCAAGTCACAAGTTGCAATATTTAAGGATGCTATGGACAGAATATTGAATGATTCGGGAAGTATTAAAAGAATATGGAAGGGACATACCGAGTCATTGTACCAAAAAGAAGTGGCTGACACAGAAGGATTTAAAGAAACAACACATGATCAAGAGGCAATGGTGATGAAGGAAGATGTTCAAATTTCACTGAAGGACGTGGCAAAAAAAATAAAGCCCCATTAATTGGTGGAATATCAATTGATGTGTTTCCACAAGGAGATGCTACCCTGAATGTGATTACTAGGTTGTGCAAAGAAATCAGGAGGGCAAGTACTTGGCCAACTAACTGGAAGAGATCTATATTTATTCCCATTCTAAAAAAATGGTGACCCGATGGAGTATGGAAATTATGGGACAACATCATCAATATCACACAGTAGCAAAGTCCTGCTGAAGATTATCCAGAAATAACTGGAACTGTACATTGACAGAGAACTACTAGAAATACAAGCTGGATTTAGAAGAGGCCATGGCACTAGAGACATTATTGCCAATGTCAGATGGATCTTGGCAGAAAGCAAAGAGTACTAGAGGGATATCCTACCTGTTTTTCATTGACTATGCAAAGGCATTTGACTGTGCGGATCACAACAAATTGTGGTTAACCTTGAGGTGAATGGGAAGCCCAGAACACTTGATAGTGCTTATGCGAAATCTGTATTTGGACCAGGAAGCAGTCCTCAGAACAGAGCAAGGAAATATTGCATGTTTCGGGATCATTTAGGGAGTGTGTCAGGGATGTATCCTGTCTCCATACCTTCTAAATCTATATGCATAACAGATCATTTGGCAGGTTGGGCTTTATGAGAAGGAATGTGACATCAGGATTGGAGAAAGGACCATCAAAAACATACATTATGCAGATGACTCAACCTTGCTTGCTGAATTTGAGGTGCATCTGAAGCACTTGTTGCAGAAGGTCAAGGACTGTAGTCTACAATATGGATTGAAGCTCAACATCAAGAAGACAAATATTCTCAACCACTGGGCCAATTGACAGCATCACAATGAATGGAGAACAGATTGAGGTTGTTAACAGTTACAGCTTGCTTCGCTCAACAGTCAGCACTCTTGGCACCAAGCAGTCAGGAAATAAAAAAGTGAATTGCTTTAGGTAAATCTGCTGCCAGGGACCTTTACAGAATACTGAGAAGCAACAGTGTCAGTCTAGAGACCAAGTGAGCCTGATCCAGGCCATAATCTTCGCAGTTACATGCAATGCATCAGAGAGCTGGACAGTGACTAAGGTTGAAAGAAGAAACATTAATGCCTTTGAGTTGTGGTACTGGAGAAGAATCTTGAACATAACATGGACTGCCAAGAAAACAAATAGGTCTATCTTGGAGAGGTTGAAACCAAGTTGTTCCTGGGAGGTTAGAATTTTGTAGCTTTGTCTCACATACTTTAGGCATGTGAGTAGGAGAGACTGATCCTTGGAGAAGGATATTATGCTCAGAAGGATGAAGGGACAGCACAGGAGAGGAAGACCACAGAGGAGATGGATTGATACAGTAACTAGGGCAATGAGAAGAAGTGTGTCAGAATCAGTGAGACTGGCTCAGAACAAGACAAGCTTTAGAGCTGGCAACGTGATGGCACATAACAACAACAACAACAATAACATCATCAAACAACAATGCATAGGAATGAATGTATTAACACAATGTGAATGAGAATATTGTGAAACACAATATGTATGAAATTTGTAAGGAAACTAATGTAAAATAAAAAATAAAAAAAGAAATGCCAAATGAGTTTGTCCCTTTTTATTTTCTGACTTCAGTTTTTGCATATTTTATTATAAATCTTTGCTTTGTCTTGCCTAGCTGCCCTTTGAAATATTTTGTTTAGCTCCTTCCTGATTTCTTCCCTTGCTTTGACTTCTCAGTGATCTAGTGTATATTCAGTCTATTCTGTTATCCTTCTGTGTCTTTTTTTCTTCCTCTCTCTTTGTTTTTTTTCTAT
>NW_006399988.1:3113134-3128342 GCF_000299155.1 Elephantulus edwardii
AGCATCAGGATGGATGGTGAAGAGATTGAGATTTTATACAGCTTTGATTTGCTTGGCTCCACAGTCAACACTCTTGGCACCAGCAGCCAGAAAATTAAAAGACATATTGCGATGGGAAAGTCTGCTTTAGGAACCTCTCCAAAGTACTGAAGAGTAATGGTATCACTCGGGAGATTAAGGTGCATCTAATACAGGTCATGGTCTTTGCAATCACTTGTTATGCATCAGAGAGTTGGACAATGACTAGGAAGGATAGAAGGGGAATTGATATCTTTGAGCTGTGGTGCTGGGAAAGAGTATTGAGTGTACCATGGACTGCTAAGAAAACAAACGGATTCATCCTGGAGAGGATTAAATCGGGCTGCTCCTTGGAAGCAAGGATTCTGGGGTTTCGCCTCACATACTTTGGACATGTTGTAAGGAGAGACCGGTCCTTGGAGAGGGACATCATGATTGGGAGGGTGGAGGGACAGCGTAGGAAGGGAAGACTCTCTATGAGGTGGATTGATTCAGTGACTGGGGTAATTGGGATGGGTGTGTTGGAGGCAGTGCAATTGTACAAGGTAAAGCAGGGTTTAGGGCTGTTGTACTTAGGGTCACTATGAGTCGCAAGTAACTCGACAGCACATAACAACAACAAAATCTTTTAGGTCCTCTTTGTTCCGCGTGCAGCCCTGTGGCAATCTCACCTGAGTATGGACTCATCTCTCTTGTAAAATCTTATTGTTCTTGGTGATCTGTGACCCAGCCAAGAGACCAGGTTCCCCAACAGAAACAGTTTCTCTTCAGGGGAGTTGCAGTCAGTTCCTTCCCCTGCACCTCCATGCTTCTTATCTGGGAAGAAGTCTCTCACCTCTTCTCCTAAAATATCCTGCTCTCCTGAAGTCTGTTGTCCTTGATAGTTTGCAGATTGGCTCCAATTCCATGTTCTCCAACTGAAGCAGTTTCTTTCCAGGGAAGTTACAGGCAGCTGCCTCCCCCTTTACCAGCCCTGCTGTAATGAGTTTTATGGTTGTGTGATTGAGATACCTGTCAAGTAGAAAACAACAACTATTAAACTGACACAACTAAGAAGGAAGCCAAATGCATGCACATCTGAAGTTCTAATCACTGGAGGGAAAATCCAGGCAGGATGATCATTGGAACACATTGTGCTCTGAGAACATCCAGAGTGTTCTTCCAGGGAGGGTATTGAAACATCAAAAGAAGTAGGGTGGAAACAGCAGGACCAGCTGATGGTAAATGCCTAGCATTCCTATTCCCATTCTTCTCCACACCATCTTCCACTTATTGCTATCTTGTTTCTATTTATTTTCTCTTTTCATATTAGCTTTATGTTTGATATTAATTACATTTTACTTAGATAATCTATTAGAGGTGAAGTGTAATAAGATAGATAGCAGATTGATTAGCTAATGTCATTTGGAAAACACACAATCAAGGCTTCTCCTTATTAAATGAATGTACCCCTTTGGAAAAGAGCTTTGATGAAGGAATCTGCAGGAGTTGCACTGCAAGCCCAGAGGCTATGCTTCTCTGGTGATTTTGATTCATTAGGTGGCACTTAATAAGAACAACATAGAGAGAGCTCTGTTGCACTAGTGGACAGAAAGTGATGCTACCAAGCCAAAGGTGAGCGATTTTAATCTGCGGCCCTCAGACCTAGTTTTCGTTGTTGTTGGTCAAACATTCTTCTACGCGGTATAACACTGATCTGTCCATTTGCTGAACAGAGGTAACACTGTGACACAGATGCATCAAATGCGATAATGGTTACTCATTGTGGACAGTGTTTGGTGGAGCTGCCTGATTAAAACAAGCTTGGAAGCAGGAGTGAAATCCTCTTCAGATATAGTTTGCCTCCAGAAACTCTATAAACTTGGAGAAATGATTAAAGTCATACAAGTGTTCAGGTCTTTCATTCATAGAGTCGCTATGAGTTGTCTACGACTCGACGGCACTTAACAACAACAAAACAAGAAGTTGCTCCATGGGAGAATTGAGCAATCTCCTTGTGATTTATAGCTTTGAAATCCTAGTGAAGGGTCAGCTAGGTATCTGTTCTGACTCAATGGCAATGAGATGTGGCTTTTTGTTGCTTGTTTGTTGTTTTTCCCGTTGGTGTTTTTGTTTGTATTTTTTTGGAGTTCCTCCCTACTCCAATATGGATAAAGCAGATATATTAACTGAAAGAGACATCTCAAAAAAGGAAATGACTAAAGTCCCTCCCCTCCACAAAGACCCTTCCTTCATACTATTCTATTGTTTTATTCATAGTAGTTCATAAGGGTATTCCGGAGTGTGCAGAGACCCAGCAATTTGCTGTACATAGACTTTAAAATGAGGTTGAGTGTAGTTTTATTTTGATAAATAAATAGCTAGTTTTCCAGAAATACAACACGTCCCTGGTTTACTGTATATGCCAATATTCATGGTGTAAATGCTTCTAAGGTGGCAAATTTGACTGGCTCAAGATAGGGCAGGGTTCAGAACTATTGTACATAAGGTCACTATGAGTCACAGGTGTCTCAATGGTACATAACAACAACTCCGCATAGGAGTCTCAAAAAGGAGGGCTGAGAAGAAATGGTAAAGAATCTGTTCTCATGAGCTAGCATGAGCTAGATCTAGCAGCACACTGGAATAGTTCAAACACTTATTGTTTAAAGCATAAGAGTTTCTTACATCTGTAAACAATGCAACATAATAAAAATCTCAAAAGGATTTAGCTCAAAGGGTAAAATGTTCAGAAACAAAGCACTTGACGGTCTGAAGAAACAAGGAGTGGAAGAAAGCTCAAGATCCTTAGGCAAATTGCCTGCAATGTATTTCCTGCCTAAATTACTACTTCATTTTATTACTTGAAATTATATCTTCAGTTATATTTGAGTTTTTTCCTTTATATTGTCCTTATATTTTTTTAAACTTGACTTTAAACAACCATATTCATTAAAATACTGCATCGGTACTGGTTATACTTTCAAATCTCTATCATCTCTCTCTCTCTCTCTCTCTCTCTCTCTCTCTCTATCATCTCTATATATCAGAAAATATATACCATGAACTGCCAGAAGAATGAACAAATCTATCTTGGAAGACATTAAAATGCTGCTTAGAAGCAAGGATGATAAGACTTTGTTTCATATACTTTGGATATGTTATCAGGAAGACCAGTCCTGCATGAAGACATTATGTTTGGTAAAGCAGAGGGTCAGAAAAAAAAAAGAATAGAAAATAAAACCTTATCCAGATGAATTGGCATAGTGGCTGCAGTAGTGGATTCAAATGGAGCAATGATTGTGAGGGTGGTGTGGTACCAGGCTTTGTTTTCTTACCTGTTACATGAGGTGGCTAGCTTTTGGAACCACTCTTGCACAAAATAGCAACATTGTAAATAATAAATATATATTATATATTAACAGTTAACTAACCAATCATTCTTAAGGAACTAATCCTTTTGACATTTCCTTTAATGGTCCTAAAAGTAAAAAAAGTGACATTAAATAACTTTATAGGGGAAACATAGACTTATTCCTAGGATTTTATCAGACTTTAAAAATACTTATTTAGTACAATATTTGACAAGTTTGGAAGCAGGAGTGGCATCCACTTTCTAAATGACATTCCTCCAGAAACTCTATGAACTTTGATAAATGTCAATAGTTGTAGAGAGGCTTCAGGCCTTTTGTTCATATGGTCTCTATGAGTTGTGCTTGACTTGAAGGCAATTGGCAACAACAACAACAACAACAACAACAACATATGCTCAATTATACTTTTGACAAACTTCTAACATGCTGCAATATATAGTGCTTTGAAGTCAGATCTATTAAGCAGAAAAAGATATTATAGAATAATATAATATCATTTTGTTTTTAATAGAGGTTAGCTGTTTGGAAAATGTTGTAGGAAACATTCAAACACAGCAGTTATAATTTAGATTCTTTTTGAGAATATGTTCTTGGATTACATCTACGTACTTAAAAATTACTTGAAAAAACAATGAGTTTAAACACAATGCCTAGAATCAATAACACCTTGTGGAGAACCTTTGTATTAGTTGTTACTATAGTTTGGAGGAACATTCTTTTGAGTGTACTCTTCTGTCAATATGCTGTACTGAGGTAACCTGGGCTTGCTGTGATGCTGAACCTTGTCCCACTGGGGTGTCAAATGCCATAAGGGTTACCCATAATGAACAGCGTTTGGTGGAGCTCCTAGTTTAACACAGGTTTGGAGGCAGGAGTGGCATCCACTTCCTAAACCACATGCCTCTAGAAACTCTATGAATTTTGAGAAACAATGATAGCTATAGAAAGGCTTCTATCAGGGTGGGGGTATGACAGAAAAAAACTGGATAAATTATGTATATTGTATTGAAACATATGAGGGAAAGAACAGATTAGAAGTGATATATAATTGAGTATTATTAGCACAGGAATCCAGAACTAAAGTTACATAGAGAAGTGTACTTGGGGTGGGGGGTGGGGGGAAGGGATGTGGGAATTGTATACTAATGAAGGAATTTTTTTTCTTTTTTTTTCTCTCTTCGGAGGGGGAAGCGAGCTGGTGGGGAGGGGTGGGCAGGGAGAAAATTGTGGCAATGAATGAATGGAAATCCAAAACCTCTGTAAAAAATAAATAAATAAATTAAGAATTTTTAAAAAAAGAAAGGCTTCAGGTCTTTTGTTCATAGAGCTGCTATAAGTTGTGATTGAATCGACAGCAATCAACAACAACAGCATATTTAAATTAACAAAGGTTCATAAAATAGAACCTAAAATCATTTTGCTTACCAGCTACAATATTTCTTGAAATAGTGTCCCAAGAAAATGTTGGCCATTTTGATTTATTTTTGTTTATAATAGAGCTCTGGTAGCCTAGTACATGGAAAGCGGTGCTGTTAATCCAAAGATGGTGCCTCTCTGGCAGTTGGAATCCTCCAGCAGATCTGTTTGAGAAAGATGAGCAATCTCCTCATTCACAATGTACAGCCTTGGGAAACCTAGGGAAGTCAGCTGTGAGTCACTGCTTACCGGACAGCAATGAGTGAGTGAATTAGAGTGTGTAAAGGTCACTGCTGTAGGCAATACTCTTCTTCTGTGATGTTGACCAAATTGATTAGGTTTTACAAAAGATCTCTCTTTGGTTTGGGGTGGGTAAATATACACAGCCTGCCTCTAACGTTTCGGTGGAGTATACAGGGCAGAGAACACAAGAGGAGTACATACAAAAGTCTCTGCTTTCCCCCCTCATTTTGCCCGTCTGTGGAGGTCAGGTTGAGGCAGTCAACCATAGATGGGAAATGAGGAGCCCTTTGTTTAAGCTCAGTTTAGGGCTGTACTTGTTCAACCTAATATCTGGCTTAGCAAAGTGCTTAGATGAAGGCTGACTGCAACTGTGGAAAAAAGCAGATTTCAGAAATTGATGAAATATTGTCTCACCTTCCATTCTATGCTGAACAATTAAAATCATTCATAACAATACCAGGTGATGAGTAACTTACTTTTAATTTATTGATCTTTAATTATAGTGGAGATTATGTTCCATGTAAATCTAGAAGAGACTGTCTAAGCTTGTGAACTGTTACTCTCTTATTTGTTAATTTTTAAAGGGATTATGTTGTTGTTGTGTGCCATCGAGTTGCTTGAGACTCATAGCGACCCTATGTACAACATCCCTAAACTCTGCTCTGTCCTGTGCCAATCGCACCGTCTCCGACACACCCATCCCGATTACCGCAGTCACTGAATTAATCCACCCCATACGGGGGCCTTTCCCCTCCTGCGCCGTTCCTCCACCCTACCAAGCATGATGTCCCTCTCCAAGGCCCTGTCCCTCCTTGCAACATGTCCAAAGAATGTTAGATGGAGCCTTAGAATCCTTGCTTCCAAGGAGCAGCCCAGTTTGACCCTTTCCAGGATAAATCTGTTTGTTTTCCTAGCAGTCCATGGTACCCTCAATACTCTTCTCTATCACCACAGCTCAAAGGCATCAAGTCTCCTTCTATCCTCCTTAGTCATTGTCCAACTCTCTGATGCATAACAAGTGATAGCAAAGACCATGGCCTGTATCAGACGCACCTTAGTCTCCAAAGAGACACCATTTCTCTTCAGTATTTTGGAAAGGTACCTAACAGCAGACTTTCCCATGGCAATACATCTTTTAATTTCCTGGCTGCTGGTGCTGAGAGTGTTGATTGTGGAGCCAAGCAACCTGAATCTGTGAACAATCTCGATCTCTTCACCATCCATCCTGATGCTGCCAATTGGCCCAGTGTTGAGAATCTTTGTCTTCCTGACATTGACCCTCAATCCACATTGTAGACTGCAGTCCTTGACCCTCTACAGCAAGCACTTCAGGTCCTCCTCAGTTTCAGCAAGCACGGTTGTGTCATCTGCATATCACAGATTGTTGATAGATCTTCCACCAATCTTGAACCCACATTTCTCCTCATAGAGCCCAGCCTCCCGGATAATCTGTTCTGCATACAAGTTGAAAAAGTATGGAGACAGGACACATCACTGGCATACTCCCTTCCCAATTTTGAACCATGCAGTGTTTTCTGGCTCTGTTCTGATGACTGCCTCTGGGTCCAAGTATAGGTTTCACATTAGCACAATCAAGTGCCTGGGATTCCCATTTTTCTCAGAGTCAGCCACAGTTTGTTATGATCCACACAGTCAAACACCTTTGCATAATCAATGAAACATAGATAGACATCCCTCTGCTATTCCCTGCTTTCAGCCAAGATCCCTCTACCATTAGCTACAATATCCCTAGTACCACGACCCCTTCTAAACCCAGCCTGGACTTCTGGCAATTCTCTGTTGATGTGCTGTTCCAGTCATTTTTTGAAAATCTTCAGTAGAATTTTGCTTGCATGTGAAATCAATGAGATTGTTCTATAGTTTCCACACTCTGTTGGGTCACCCTTCTTTGGGATAGGAACAAATATAGATCTCTTCCAGTAAGTTGGCAAGGTGGTCATTCTCCAGATTTCTTGGCACAACTTGGTGAGCACGTCCAGGGCAGCATCTGTTAGATGAAATACATCAATTGGTTTACCATCTATTCCTGGGGGCCTTATTTTTTGCTATTTCCTTCAAAGCAGCTTGTACTTCTTCCGTCATCACCATAGGCACTTGCTCATATGTTGTTTCATGAAATTCTTCTGTATCTGCCAATTCCTTTCGATACAGTGACTCAGTATATTCTTTCCATCTTCTTTTTTTTTCTTTCCATCTTCTTTTAATACTTCCTGGATCATTTAATATTCTGCCTAAAGCATCTTTGATTATAGCAACTCAAGGTTTGAATTTGTTCTTCAGTTCCTTGAGCTTAAGAAATGCTTTTGATTTTCTGACTCCAACTCCTTACACATTTCATTGTAGTATTTTACTTTGTCGTCCCGTGTTGCTTTTAAAAATCTTCTATTCAACTCTTTAATATCTCGAATTCTTCCCTCTGCTTTCTTTGGCTTATCTGTGCTCCAGTGCATTTTTCAGAGTCTCTTCTGACATCCATTTTGGTCTTTTCTTCCTCTTCTGTCTTTGTAATGAACGTTTGCACTCTTCTTGGATGATACCCTTGATATCCTCCCACAACTCATCTGGTCTTCGCTCATTAGTGTTCAAGGCCTCAAACCTGTTCCTGAGATAGTCCTGTATATTTTGGTTCTCATGGACTAGGTTTAATTTTCCTCAGCTTCAGCTTGAACTTGCATATGAATAGTTTGTGGTCTGTTCCACAATCAGCTCCTGGCCTAGTTCTCACAGGTGATATTGAGCTTCTCCAGCAGTTCTTTCCACAGATGTAATCAATCTGATTCCTGTGCATACCATCAGGTGAAGTCCATGTATATAACCTGCATTTATGTCTCTTAAAAAAGTATTTGCAATGAATAAGTCATTGTGCAAAATTCAATCATCCTCTCTCCAACTCCATTTTTGTCAATGAGTCCATGTTTTCCAACTACTGAATCTTCTTCTCTATTCCCAACTTTTGCATTCCAGTCACCCATTATTATCAGTGCATCTTGATTGCATGTTTGATTGATCTCAGACTGTAAAAGTTGGTAAAAATCTTCTATCTTCTCTTCCTTGGCTCTGGTTGTTGGTGCATATATCTGAATGATAGTGGTATTCACTGGCCTTCCTTGTATGCATATGGATATTATCCTGTCACTCACAATGTTATACTTCAAGATGGATCTAGCAATGGCTTTCTTAACTATGAAAGTAACTCCATTTTTCCTCACCTTTTCATCTCCAGAGTAATATATCATATGATCACCCGATTCAAAATGCCCCATGCCAGTCCATCTCATCTCACCAATGCCTAGTATGCCAATATTTATGCATTCCATTTCTTCCTCAACAATATTTAATTTTCCTACATTCATGGTTCTCACATTCCATGTCCCAATCATTAGTGTCTGCTTACAACTGTTCCTCTTCCTTTGTATTTCTGTACCTGAAAGATCAGTCTCGGTTGCCCTTTCTGTTATCTACATGTGTTCTGTTGTACATAGGGTTTGTGGAGGCCTGCTATTTCAGGAGTGGATGGCCAGTCCTTCTTCCTAGTCTGTCTTAAGCTGAATGTTCAGATTTAGAGAAGTATCAGACAGACAATCTTTTATAGAAAAGTGAAAGATATATCCCTTTTTGTAGAGTTAACCATTCGTATCAGTGTTGTCCCTCTCCTTGGCACATGTGTCTTTACCCACTTATTTCCCTGCTCCACCGTGCACCAGGTACCAGGCAAGATACACATCCACTTCTACCCACTCCCTTCAACATCCATCTCCCATTTTCCTCCCCTTTGATCTGACAGCTTATATCTGAAACTTCCTTGGCTTCCATGATTCCAAATACGTTGGCTTCAGACAGTTTCTTATGATGTGACCAGTGTCTCTTAAGTTCAGTGCCAATGCTTCTGAGCAAAGATGATGTCCTGTAGAGCTGGTGTGTAGATAGGTTTTTTTTCCCAAGGGCTGCAGGCCCGAGCATCTGAACGGATTGTCTGCTGCGGCCTTGGGACTTCACGTTTACCTGGAATGAGGTGGATGATTTAAGGACCCCTTATGCCCTTCTGATGTGCCTGCCAGGATTTCCTTATTTTTATAGCATCCAAAAATTCTGTTGAATCAACTCTGATTTATTGTAACTCTCCACTGAGATTCTGAGGCTATGAATCTCAACATCAAGAAAGCAAAACTCTTCACCACTGAACATCTAAGTAACATCACGATAGATGGAGAAAAGATTGAAGCTTTCAGGGATTTAATCTTACTTGTATTCACAATCAACCCACATGGTAACAGCAGTTAAAAAAAGTCAAGAGTTGCACTGGCAAAATCTGCTGTCAAAGACCTATTCAAAGTGCTAAAGGGCAATAATGTCAATTTGAAGCTTAATATAGGTCAATTCAAGGCACGGTCTTCTCAGTTTCTTGTTGTGCATCTGCAAGTTGGGTAATGAACAAAGAGGACTGAAAAATTGATGCGTTTGAAATTTGATGGGTTTGAATTCACCAATGATTCCTTGGGAGAAAGATGGACAGTCTCCTCTTGTTACAACTAACTTGATGGAAAATCAATTTAAGTCAGAATCCATTAGACACAGTGGGTAGATAGCTTTCTAAACGAGCTCTGTTGGCATAGAGGTTAAGTGCTCAGGTCCATGGTTTGAATCCATCAGTTGCTACACTGGAGAAGGATGTGATAGTCTGTTCCTATTAGGTTTGCAGCTTTGGAAACTCTATGGGTCAATTTCACTCAGTCCTACAGGATAATTGAAGTTGATTTGATCATGTTGGTTTAGTTTTGGTTATAACATTCTAACATAGACCTAAATAACAGCTTTATTTTCTCAAAAGGCTAACTGAATCCAGTCAGAGTTATATCTAATTATTAGCTGTCTCCTTATTAAGGAATTAACTGTATTCATCCATGACTAGTCAATGCATAATTTCTGAAAGTCTACATAAACACTTGTTTTAATAGAGTGTTGATGCCTTAAAGCCAGTGGATAATAGCTGCAACATTTGGAAATATTAGTCTTGACATACTATTTAAGAAGTAGTGGTTTATGGGAAAATAAATAATTTCCTAATTCATCTCTGTTTCTCATCTAGACCAAGAGTTCCAGAGTGGCACCAGTGGTTAATCTTTGCCCTCTCCCCTGATGGCTATTTGAATCCTCCTAGAGGTGTCTCAGAAGAAGGCTCCAACACTTAATTTTTTTTAAAACATGGCAAGCTCTAGGAGCACCATTCTACTCTGGCTTTCATAAAATTGGTAAGGGTTAGGATTGATGTAAGGCATTTTGTCCCTTTAGTCACTCCACATAGCTCTTTTTCCCAGTCAGAAGTGGAACCCCACCTGGTAGTTACAGGAACACACCCAGTTGTTGAATCTGATTTTACTAAAGAAACCAAGTTAGTCCATTCTGCTCTTAGACTTGAGATGCCTTTTTTTAAAAAAATACATTGTTGAGAGCCAGTTATTCAGTTTGAGCACATTTCAGAGCTCAACTCAATGGTTAGGATTCTTCTTGGCAGCTCAGTACTGAATTTTCATATTTCTCAATGGAGCAGTGAATGCTAGGAAAGGCCCTGTCAGGACCCCCACCTTGGGAAAGATTTGACCCCAACGTTAGAGCAAATGTAGTGTAGCTACTGTTCCTGAGCCAGAGAGAAGAGAACCATTAGTAGATTGGAGCAAAGAGGGACTATGAAGATGTTAAAAATGCTAGATGCATTCCAAGACGATATCAGAGGGAAATGGATTCAATTGCACCTAACAACAGCAACAACATATGTGTATGGAATAACTCTCAACTAAAAAAAAACCTCTCAAACTCATAGCTGTCCACTCAAAACTGACTTAATAGCTTCAGTGGGTTTTCAGAGGCTATGAATCTCATGGTAGAAGATTGCTTAGCTTTCTCCCAAGGATCAGATAGTGGATGAACAGAGCTTGTCTTTATGTTGACAGCACACTTCCTTATCCACAAAACCACCAGAAATAACTATGGAATAAATATTCAGAACAGCTTAACTTCAAGTTTTGGTGCCTTTTGATTATTTTTTTGAAGTGTAAAATAGAAACTTCTTGTCCTACCCAAAGCACTTTAATTCAATTCCAACCCAAACTGATCTTCAATCAAGTTTCTGAGACTATAAATCATTATGGAGGATACTGCCCATTTTTCCCACTGAGAAAAGCTGATGAATTCTAATGGCTGACTTTCAGTGACTAGCCAATCTTTGCTTGTTCTGCCACCAAGGTTTGCTAGAACTTAGCAGTATGGACTCCTCTTTCATTTTGTGTACTGTGATGGCTCAGTGTTACTATGATGATAGAAACTGTGCCACTAGTATTTCAAATATCAGCAGGGTCACTGATGGTGAACAGATTTCAGTGCAACTTTCAGACTAAGGTAGTCAGTCTATGAAGCAGGACTGGCAAGCCACACTTGAAAGAATAGGCCTTTGAAAACTTGATGGACAATGGAAAGACACTGTTGTATAGAGTACCAGAAAATGAATTCCTCAGTCTTAAAGGCATTAAAAATGCAACTGGAGAAGAGTTAGTTCCTCAAAGTAGATTCCACTGTAATGATGTGTGTGGAACAAAGACTTCACCCAATGAAGTACCTTCATTTGCTGATGTTGAGAGACTCAGAATGAGGAAAAAAGTTGCACACATCCACTAATAACTGGAACATGGAATATAAGAAGTGTGACTCTAGGCTAAATAGAATTTATAAACAATGAAAAAGAATATATGAAGATTAGACATTATACGTCTTAGTGAGCCGATATGTACTGGCCATTTTGGCCTCTGGCCATTTCAAATAATTTACTATGCCAGAAATGATGAACTGAAGAGGAATGGTGTGGTATTTATCATAAAAAAAACCATTTCAAGATCTATCCTGTGAATGATTGGATGTTAACCAAACATGTGCAAAAAACTGTGTTAATATAACTATTATTTAAATCTCTGCAGAAACCCTAAAAAAACACATCAAAGATAAAAACACCTGAGAATTTCTACCAACTTTTGGAGTCTGACCTTAACATGCAGTCTAGATGCATTAATAATAAATGGCAAGTGGCAGGCAAAAGTTGAAAACCAAAAAGAACTGGTATTTGGAAAATATGGACTTGGCGACAGAAATGAGGCTTAAGATCACACATGATGAAATTTTGTACAATGAATACTCATTGTAAGGACTTTTTTTTTTTAAAAAAAACCACAACAACAAACCCACCAATAAAACCCAAACAAAAACTGAACATAAGCAGTGATTATACATATAGACTGTTCTAGCCATGTCTTGGAGAAAATACAGACTGAATGCTTCTTGGAGACAAAGATGACAAAGCTTCCTCTCACAAAATTTGGGCATGTTTCTAGCGGAAGTTATTTCTTGAAGAGGGTTATCATGCTTGGAAAGGTCGAAGGTCAGCAAGAGAGGAAGATCCTCAATTAGATGGACTGACACAGTGACTATAACAATGGGCTCAAGTTTATCAGAGACCATGAGGATTGCACAGTATAGGACAAGCTCCAGATCTGTTGTTCATAGGGTCACTATGAGTCATACTTGACAGCACCTAACAAAAACAAATACATATATTTTCACATCATCTGATAGACACCACATAAATCAGATTGACTACATCTGTGGAAAGAGACATTAGAAAAACCTCAATGTCAGCAGTCAAAACCATGTTAGGTGCCGACTGTGGAATACATCAACTACTCATCTGCAAGTTCAAATTGAAGTTGAAGAGACTTAAACTAAGTCCACAAGAACCAAAGTTGAGTGTATCAAAAACTGAATTAAAAACTATCTTAAGATTTGAAGAATTGAACTCTAATGACCAAAGAAAGACTAGACGACCTGTGGAATGATATCAAGGACATTATCCATGAAGAAAGCAAAAGCATCTCATCACAAACACAGGGAAGGAAGAAAAGACAAAAACTGATGGCAGAAGAAACTTTGAAATTTCCAGTGGAACTAAATTAAGTCAAAACAAGGGAAAGAAATGATAAAATAAGAGAGCTGAACAGAAGATTTCACATGGCAGTTTGAGAAGACAGAGTAAAGTATTATAGAGAAATATGCAAAGAGCTGGAGTTAGGAAACAAAAATAGAATAATATATTCATCATTTCTCAAACTGAAAGAACTGAAGAACAAATTAAAGCCTTGGGTTTTAATACTGAAGGATTCTTTTGGCAAAATATTAAATGATGCAGAAAGCATAAAAAAAAGATGAAACTTCTTTTGTATGAGTGAAAGCTGTCGCTATGAATGCCACAGTGACTCTCTGGACCAGGAAGTTAATGACCAACCAGCTACCATGGTGGAAACAAATATTTATTCCTGTTCTTCACCCTGGAAAGGCAACAGTTCCTAAGAAAGAAATTCGAGAAAAGCTAACAAAATTGTACAAGATCACACCAGATGTCATCTTTGTGTTTGTATTCAAAACCCACTTTGGTGGTGGTAAGATGATGGACTTTAGCATGATTTGTGACTCCCTGGATTATGGGAAGAAAAATGAACCCAAACACAGACTGGCACAACTTGCCCTGTATAAGAAGATGTCAAGCAGTCAGAGCAAGGAACTCAGGAACAGGATGAGGAAAGTCAGAAAGTAAGAGAGACTGTGAAGGATGATGTGGGAGCTGGCAAAAAGTAGTAAACATTCTCCAGTGCCTTGATCAGCAATGACTGTGTGTCTTTTTCACCAGAGGATTAGTAAACTGCAAAATCTTTAAAGAAGAAGAAAAAGGAGGAGGAGGAGGAGGAAGAGGAGGAAGGAAGATACAAAATCACTCTACTAAAAAGAATTAGTTGATATAGAATCATTTAAGAAAGGAGCATATGTTTAAGAACTAACAGAACTGAAGGAGGAAGTCCAAACTGCACGAAAGACACTGACAAAAATGAAGATCCCAAGAATTGATGGAATACCAATTCAGGTGTTTCAGAATACAGATAATTGCCCCGGATATACTCACCAGACTCTGCCAACAAATATGAAAAACAGCTACCTAGATAATTGGCTGGAAGAGATTGATATTTGTTCCCATTTCAAGAAAAGGTGATCCAACAGAATATGGAAACTATTAAACAATATAATTAATAGTGCATGCAAGTGAAATCTTGCTGAGGAGTATTAAAATATGGATGTAACAGTACAGGAATAGAAGATTGTTAGAAATTCAAACTGGATTCAGGAGAGGCACAAGAGATTGTTGCTGTTAGAAGAATCTTGGCTCAAAGCAGAGAATATCAGAAAGGTGTACATTTGTGTTTTATTGATTATGAAAATGCCTTTGAGTATATGAATCATAACAAATTATGTCTAACATTGAGAAGAATGGTAAACTCAGAAGACATAATTGTTCTCATGCAAAACTTATATATGTGCTCTTCAAGAAGGCGGTCGAGTGGCAGACACAAAGATGCAGATCTTTATGAAGACCCTGACTAGCAAGACCATCACTCTTGAGGTCGAGCCCAGTGACACGATCAAGAATGTCAAAGCCAAAATCCAAGACAAGAAGGGCATTCCTCTTGACCAGCAGCGTCTGATATTTGTGGGCAAACAGCTAGAGGATGGCAGTACATTCTCAGACTACAACACCCAGAAAGAGTCCACCCTCCATCTGGTGCTGTATCTGTGTGGTGGCATTATCGAACCTTCCTTGCACCAGCTCACCCAGAAGTCTAATTGTGAAAAGATGATCTGCCACAAGTGTTATGCTCACCTGCATCCCATGCTGTCAATTGCTGCAAGAAGAAGTGTGGGCACACCAACAACCTGTGCCCCAAGAAAGTCAAATAAGAGTTCCCTCTTCAATGGTTCCCTTCCGTCTTGGAGGTGGCCCTCTTCTGAGCCCTATGACTCTGGGCGCTCAATAAAGTCTCTTTCATTGAACTGAAGAAAAAACAAAAACAAAAACGCCTTAAATATGCATGAAGACACCTAAGGGCGCGCCCACAGGTTGCAACACCCCCATGATACATCTTCAAGGATATGAACATATACGGCCAAGCACAATCAATAAGAGTGCATCTAAATTCCAAAATCAATCTCCATAATAGTCTATGTGTTTCCTACTGCCAAAGGGGCCCTTTAGAGTAGTGAGAGAAGATCTTCACCCTGAAACCCACAGC
>NW_006399988.1:3131074-3144423 GCF_000299155.1 Elephantulus edwardii
AAACAAGGAACTCATGCAATATTATTCAAAATGGGTGACCCTGGAGGACATTATGCTGAGTGAAATATCTCAGTCACAAAAGGACAAATACTGCATGGCGCCACTATTGTAAAATGGGACTGACATCGGGGTTGAGGGGAGACTGAGAAAGATGGGATAAATAATGTATATTGCATTGAAACAGATGAGGGGGGAAAATTGCTTAAAAGGGATATGTGATTAGGTATCATTGTCATGATAGGAGTCCAGAACGAAGGCTGCATAGTGAGGTGCACCTTGGGGGAGGTGTTGTAAAAGAATGAAAGAGTTTTACTTTTCAGAGAGAAGAGTGTACTGGGAGGAGAGGGGTGGGCAGGGAGAAAAGCGCAACAATAAATGAATGGAATGAAAAAAAAAAAAAAGAAAGGTCTTCATTAGGATTGTATCTGAGTGGCATACACTTCCAAAATAGCTTGCCTCCAGAAACTCCATGGACTTAGGGAAATGATGAAAATTATTCAAGTGTTTCATTCACAGGGTTGCTATGAGTCATATACGACTCAATGGCACTTAATAACTTAACAATATTCAATCTGTATGCTAAGAAAATAATTCTATAAGCTGGAATATATGAAGAAGTACATGGCATCAAAACTGGAGGAAAATTTATCAACAACTTGTGTTAAACAGATTGTTGGCATATGCAACCTTGCTTGTTGAAAATGAAGAGGGCTTGAAACAATCACTGCAGAAGATTAAAGGCTAACAGTCTTCAAAATGGGTTATATTTCAACATAAAAAAAGCAAAAATCCTCACCACTGGAACAGTAGGCAACATTATAGTAGAAGGAAAAAAGAATGAAGTTTTCAGTGATTTAATTTTATTTGGATCCACAATCAACATCCATGGTAGTAACATTCAAGAGTCAAGAGATATCCTGCATTGGGAAAATCTACTGTGAAAGACTTTTCCAAAGTGCTAAAGAGAAAGGAAGTAAATTTAAAGACTTAGGTGTGCCTGATCCAAGCCATGATCTTTTTCAATTACTTCATAAGATTCTGAAAGTTGAACCATGAATAAAGATGACAGAAGAATTGATGTCTTTGAGTTGTGGTATTAAAGAAGAGTACTGAATATCCCATTGATCTCTCTGGCTTTGATTTGTTTGTCTGTCAAAAGTGCAAACAATTTTACATGAGGGAAGTGCAAACAGGGTCCTCTTTAAATGGCAAAGATGGCAAAACTTCACCTCACTTATTTTTGGGCCTATCTATTTTCAGGAGGAATCAGTTTTTGGAGAGAGATACCATGTTGGGAAGGGTAGAAGGTCAGAGAAAGAGGAAGATCCTCAACAAGATGAATTGACAGAGTGACTATAACCATGAGCATATCAAAGGTCATGAAGATGGCATAAGAGAGGGCAAAGTTCAGATCTGTTTTTCCTATGGTCACTGTGGGTCATGATGGACTTGATGGCACCTAAAAATGGCAGTGGTTTTGACTAAAGACATCTAGATTCAAATTTCAACTTAATTATCTATGATCTGAGTGACATGAAGTAATTATTCAAGTGTCCTTTTCTATAAAATCAGATAAAAATATCTTGCTGGATACAGTGACCAAGAGGATTAAATGGCATTTCAAAAGCATCTAGTGATTCATCCACTTAGTTAGTGGAATTCCTCAAGTGCTCTGAATAATTCATTCTTCACATTTAGACACTCAGTTCTCCTCTTTGTTTTCATTATTGCTACATATCACAATCGTTATTGTCAGAATGGGCTCATAGTTGACCCTATAGGATTTTTAGAAGTTGTAAATCACTTGGGAGTAGTTGTGTATTTTTTTCCTGTGGAATAGCTAGTGAATTTGTACTGCTTTCCTTTGAGTTGACAGTTGCTTACCCACTAGGACACTAGAGCTCGCACAACCTCTTTACTTCCACTGATATTTTTTTCTTAAGCCATATTGCTATTGTTAAATGCCCTGGAAGTGACTACAACTTACAGCAATCTTATGAACAATGGATCTGAAACCTGCCGTATTCTATGCTATCCTCTCTGACAAGCTTGAGCCCGTTACGGTCACTGTATCAATACATCTCATTAAAAGCCTTCTTTTCCTTCACTAACCCTCCCCTTCCCAAGCATAATGTCGTTTTCCAAGGACTAGTCCCTCCTGACAACATGCCCAAAATTTGTGGGATAAATCTTCAAAATTCTTGCCTTTGAGGAACAGCTCCGTTTCACCCTCTCTAAAGAATCCCAGAACATTTGATTGTGCTAATGCGAAACCTATACTTGGACCAAGAAGCAGTACCCATAACAGAGCAGGGAGACATTGGATGGTTCAAAATCAAGAAAGGGGTCCGTCAGGGATGTATTTTGTCTCCACACCTTTTCAATCTGTATGCAGAACAGATCATCCAAGACGCTGGGCTGTACAAGGAGGAACGTGGCATCAGGATTGGTGGAAGAGTCATCAACAACCTATGTTATGCAGATGACACAACCCTACTTGCTGAAACTGAGGAGGACCTGAAGCACTTGCCACAGAAGGTCAAGGACTGCAGTCTTCAATATGGATTGAAGCTCAACATCAAGAAAACAAAGATTCTCACCACTGGGCCAATTGGCACCTTCAGTATGGATGGTGAAGAGATTGAGATAGTTAATAGTTTTAGTTTACTTGATTCCACAGTCAACATGCTTAGTAACAGCAGCCAGGGAATCAGGAGACGAATTGCA
This sequence comes from Elephantulus edwardii, assembly GCF_000299155.1. Taxonomy (NCBI): domain Eukaryota; kingdom Metazoa; phylum Chordata; class Mammalia; order Macroscelidea; family Macroscelididae; genus Elephantulus; species Elephantulus edwardii. Next base: position 3,133,802 of record NW_006399988.1, read on the forward strand.
TTGGGAAAGTCAGCTGTGAAGAACCTCTCAAGAGTACTGAGGAGCAGCGATGTCAGGCTGGAGACTAAGGTGTGCCTGATCCAGGCTACAGTCTTTACAATTACGTGCTATGCATCGGAGAGTTGGACAGTGAACAGGGATGACAGAAAGATAACTGATGCCTTTGAGCTGTGGTGCTGGAGAAGAGTGTTGAATATACCATGGACTGCTAGGAGAACAAACAGGTTTGTCTTGGAGAGGGTGAAGCCAGAATGCTCCTTGAAGTCAAGGATTCTGAAGCTTCGTCCAACATACTTTGGGCATGTTGCAAGGAGGTACTAGTCCTTGGAGAGGGACATAATGTTTGTGAGAGTGGAAGGACAGCACAGGAGAGGAAGACCCTCGATGAGATGGATCGATTCTGTGAGTGGAGTGGTGGGAATGAGTGTGTTTGAGACGGCAAGGTTGGCACAGGATAGAATGGCATTTAGGGCTCTTGTACATAGTGTCGCTATGAGTCGCAAGTGACTCGATGGCACATAACAACAACAACAACACAAAAATTAAAGAATTAAATATAAAAGTCCTTTGAAACAAATGAAAAGAAAGCATTCTGAAACCTCTGGGTTACAGCTAAGGTAGTCCTTAGGAGGCAGTTCATAGTCATAGGCACACATATAAAAAAGGAAGAAAGAAGAAGAATCAATAATCTAACTCAATATCTTCATCAAATAGAAAAAGAACAACCATCTAATCCTATAGCCTATAGAAGAAAAGAAATTATAAGAAGAAGAGCTGAAATCAATGAGACAGAAAACAGAAAAACAATTGAAATCATCAATAAGAATAGGAGCTGCTTTTTCAAAAGTAACAATAAAATTGACAACCCACTGGCAAACTTAATAAAAGAGAAAAAGAAGGTGGAGATACAGATAATTCAGTTAAGAAATAATAGAGGTGACATCACAACAGAGCCAGATTAAATTAAGTTGATAATATCAGAATATTATTAAAAACTATAATAAATTTAAAAAGACCTACAGGAAATGGACAAATTCCTTGAAACTGATGCCCTACCCAGATTGAAAAAGACAGACGTAGAACACTTGAACAGACCCATCACAAAAGAAAAAGTTGAACAGGTTATAAAAAGACTTACCCGAAGAAAAGTCTTGGACCAGATGGCTTCACAGCTGAATTCTACCAAACTTTTAGAGAGAATCTACTACCAATTCTTATTAAATTATTTTAAAGAATTAAAAAGAAGGAACACTCCCAGTCATTCTCTGGAACAGACATAAACCTAGTAACAAAACCAGGGAAAGATTTTACCAAGAAAGAAAACTACAGACCAATATCTCTCATGAATAAAGATGCAAAAGTCCTTAACAAAATTCTAGCAATAAAATCCAAAAGCACATAAAAAAGAAATCATCATGACCAAGTGGAATTCACAACAGGGATTCATAGCAAAGATGATGGTTCAATAAGAAAAACAATCAATATAATTCTCCATGTTAACAAAGAAAATAACAAGAACCATTGGATTTAACAATTGTTGCAGAAAAGGCATTTGACAATATCTAACTTCTCTTCCTGAGAAAGACACTCAGTAAAATTGTAATGTTGTTGTTATGTGCCATTGAGTCGCTTGTGACTCATTATGACCCTATGTACAAGAGCTCTAAACTCTTGATCCTGTGCCAACCTCACTGTCTCTGACACACCTACTCCCACCACCCTAATCACTGAATCGATCCATCTTGCTGAGGGTCTTCCTCTCCTGCACTGTCTCTCCCCTCTCCCAAACATGATGTCCCTTCCTCAACATAGTGAGAAGTATATATGCAAATCCAAGAGCCAATATTATGCTCTATGGAGGAAGATTAAAATAATTTTTCTTGCTAATAGGGACCAAACAAGGATGCCCAGTGTCACTGATTCTTTTTAATATTGTACTGGAAGAACTTGCTAAAGCAGTATGTTGTTGTTGTTAAGTGCCATCGAGTCGCAGGTGACTCATAACGACCCTATGAAGGAGAGTCATTGATGATTGGGTGCCGTTCACCCTCTCTCCAGAAAGCAGTATGATAAGAGAAAAAAATAAAAGACACCCAGATCTGCAAAATGATGGTTAAATTGTCAATAAATGCAGACGATATGTACAAAGAGAACCACAAAGACTCACTAACAACAACAAAAATTAACTGTTGGAATTAGTAGACCAATTTAGTAGAGTGTCAAGATATAAGATCAATATACAAAAATCAGTGGGCTTCCTCTACAGTAACAAAGAGAACTCAGAGAAGGAAACCAAGAAAACAATACTATTTACATAGCCAACCACAAATTAAGAAAACTCCAGAACATTTCTGGGAGAAACAATAACAGACTTAAATAAATTGAAAAATGTGTTCTATTCATGGATAGGAAGACTCAATATTTGGAAAATTACAATTCCAATACAGATACCAAATTCATTTTTTAAGGAGATTGAAAGGGAAATTGTCAAATTTATTTGGAGAAGAAAGAGACCCCAAATAAGGAAAGAACTTCTGAAAAACAAAAATGAAGTGGAAAGCATAGCAAGCACTGGCTGACTTCAAAACCTATGACACAGTGATAGTAACCAAATCGGCATGCTGCTGGTACAATGACAGGCACTTAGGACAATGGAATAGAACTCAGAACTAAGAAACAGACACAGTTAATATTTGACAAGGAAATAAAACCTATCAAAAGAGGTAATTACAACCTCTTCAACAAATGGTGCTGGCAAAACTGAACTGCTACCTGAAGCACTAAAGCTGTATCAGAAAGTTGAAACAGGATTCACATCTCACACCATACAAAAAATCAACTCAAAGTGGATCAGAGACCTGGAAGTAAAACCTAAAAACCATTTAGTTCGTCAGGGAAAAACTGAGATCAAGCTTAGACCATCTAGTCTATGGTGTAAAGAGACTGCCAAATACAGCCAGAGATGCTCCATCTGTAGGGGGTAAAATTGATGCATGGGCCTTTCTAAAGATTAAATCACTGTGAGCATTCAAAGCTTTTTCCAACAGAGTGAAAAGAAAACCTACTGACTAGGGGAAAAAACCCCCAAAACAAACCAACCCAAACATTTGGCAATACTATTGCAGACAAGGGTCTCATATTAAAAGTTTACAGAATTCTATAGGACCTACTATCTGTGTTTCATTGATTATGAAAAGACATTTGACTGTGTGGATCATAACAAACTGTGGCTGACTCTGAGAAGAATGGGAATCCCAGAACATTTAATTGTGCTAATGCGAAACCTATACTTGGACCAAGAGGCAGTTGTCAGAACAGAGCAGGGTAACACTGCACGGTTCAAAATTGGGAAGGGTGTACGCCAGGGATGCATCCTGTCTCCACACCTTTTCAACATGTACGCAGAGCAGATTATCTGAGAGGCTGGGCTCTACGAGGAGAATTGTGGCATCAGGATTGGTGGAAGATCTAACAATCTGTGTTATGCAGATGACACCACCCTGCTTGCTGAAACTGAGGAGGACCTCATGCACTTGCTGCGAAGGGTCAAGGACTGCAGCCTTCAGTATGGACTGAGGCTCAATGTCAAGAAGACAAAGATTCTCACCACTGGACCAATTGGCAGCATCAGGATGGATGACGAAGAGATTGAGATTGTTCACAGCTTCAGTTTGCTTGGCTCCACAGTCAACACTCTTGGCACCAGCAGTCAGGAAATCAAAAAGCGTATCGCGATGGGAAAGTCTGCTCTTAGGGACCTCTCTAAAATACTCAGAAGCAACGGTGTCTCTCTGGAGACTAAGGTGCACCTGATACAGGCCATGGTCTTTGCAATCACTTGTTATGCATCAGAGAGTTGGACAATGACTAGGGAGGACAGAAGGAGAGTTGATGCTTTCGAACTGTGGTGCTGGAGAAGAGTACTGAATGTACCATGGACTGCCAGGAAAACAAACAGATTCATCTTGGAGAGGATTAAACTAAGCTACTCCTTGGAGGCAAGGACTCTGGGGCTTCGTCTGACATACTTTGGACATGTTGCCAGTCAGGACGGGTCCTTGGAGAGCGACATCATGCTTGGGAGGGTGGAGGGACAGCGCAGGAGGGAAAGACTCTCTATGAGATGGATTGATTCGGTGACTGGGGTAATTGGGATGGGCGTGTCAGAGGCAGTGTGGTTGGTGCAGGATAGAGCAGGGTTTAGGGATGTTGTGCATAGGGTCACTATGAGTCGCAAATGACTCGACAGCACATAACAACAGCAAATAGGACCTACACAAGACAGACTGACAACACAATGACAAAATGGGCAAGAGACATGGAAAGACTTTTTGCAAAGGAAGATATTCAGATGGTCAACACACACATGAAGAAATGCTCAAAATCACTGGAAATAAGAACGATGCAAATCAAAATCACAGTGAGATCCCATCTCACTCCAGCACCAGTGACAATGTATAACAGGACAGCAAATAACAAATGTCAGAGAGAATATGGGGAGATAGGAACTCTTATACATTGTTTGCAGAATTATAAAATGGCACAACTACTCTGGAAGGCAGTTTGGCATTTTCTCAAAAAAGCGGAACATAGAAATATCATATGACCAAGGTATTTTACTGCTTGAAATATATGCTTAGAATATGAGAACTGAGGCACAAACAGACACTTGTACACCAATGTGCATAGCAGTGTTGTTCACCATTGCAAGAACATGGAAACAGCCTGAATGCCCAACCACAATCGAATGGATTGAGAAATTACATTCACATGATAGAATCCTATACAACACACAGGAGCAATGATTTTGTACTACCTATCTTGGGAAGGATTGGAGAGCATTGTGCTGAGGGAACTAACTCATTCCCACAAGGACACATACTATTGAAGATCATTATTGTAGAATATGTGTGGAGATCCAAGAGGAGGGAGGGGGGATCAATGGGTGAAGATGGGCTGAGTCACATGATTTGATGAGTGGAGGGAGAGGTCCTAAAGGAAATGGGAAAGATTCAGTGTGAAAAACAATAAATATGAGCTTTGTAAATAAACCAGTATAAAATTTTATTTAAATTAAAAAAAATTTCTGACATTCACACTTATTGCTGCTGTTTGGTCCTGTAGAATCAGCTATGACTCATAGTGACTTTATGAACACATATGGGGGAGGGAGAAGAAAAGAAACGGAAGACTAACGTAATTAGCCTGAACTCCAGGAAGAACTGGATATCAAAATGCATTCATGCAGGCTCCAAATAAAGATTTCTGGCCACAAAAAAAAAAAGAAAGGAAAACACAGAACAGTCACTGTATCAAGAAGTATTGTCTGACACAGAAGAATTTGAAACAACGTATGATCAAGAGGCAGTAATGATAAAGGAGGAAGTTCAAGCTGCTCTCAAGAAATTGGCAAAAAACAAGTCCCAGGGAATAGATGAAATACTAACTGGCATATTTCAACAAATAGGTGCTGCTCTGGACGTGCTCATCAGGAAATCTGGAGGACAACTACTTTGTCAACTTAGTGAAAGAGATCCATATTTATTCCTATTCCAAAAAAAAAAAGGTGACCCAACAGAGTGTGGAAATTATTGTACAATATCATTAATATCACATTCAAGCAAAATCTGGCTGAAGTTTATCCAAAAACAACTGGAACATCAATACAACTACCAGAAATACAAGCCAAGATGAGAAGAGGCTTTAAAACTAGAGACATTATTGCAAATATCAGATGGATCTTGACTGAAGACAGAGTTCCAGAGAAATGTCTGTGTTTCATTGACTATGCAGAGTCATTTGACTGTGTGGATCACAACAAATTGGGGCCAACCTTGAGATAAATGGGAATCCCATAACATTTGATTGTGCTCATGCAAAATCTATGCTTGGACCAGAAAGCAGTTGTGAGAAGAGAGCAAGGAAATACTACACGGTTCAAAATCAGGAAAGGAGTGTGTCAAGAATGCATCCTGTCTCCATAGCTTTTCAATCTGTATGCAGAACAGATCATTCAGAAGGCTGGACTTTATGAGGAGGAGTGTGGCATCAGGATTAAAGGAAGACTCATCAACAACATGTGTTATGCAGATGACCCAAACTTGCTTGTCAAAACTGAGGAGGGTCTGTAGCACTTGCTGTAGATGGTCAAGAACTCCAGTGTTTAATAGGAATTGAAGCTCAACATCAAGGAAACAAGGATTCTCACCACTGGGCCAATTGGCAGCACCATAATAGATGGAAGAGAGATTGAAATTGTTAACAATTTCAGGTTGCTCTCAATTCCACAATCAACACACTTGGCATCAGAAGTCAGGAAATCAGAAGATTAATTGTATTCCAGAGTGCTGAAGAGCAATAATGTTAATCTAGAGACTAAGCTGTGCCTGATTCAGGCCATAGTCTACACAACTACTTGCTATACATCAGAAAGCTGGACAATGACTAAGCATGATAGAAGAAGATTTGATGCCTTTGAGTTGTGGTACTGGGGAATACTGTAAAACTACAGACCTCCTGAAGAACAAACAGGTTGTCCTAGAGAGAGTGAAACCAGGTTGCTTCTTGGAGACAAGCATTTTGAAACTCTATCTCATATACTTTGGTCTCACATGTTGCCAGGAGGGGCTAATTATTGAGGAAGGACATCATACTTGGAAAGGTTAAGGGATAGTGTGAAAAGAGGAAGATCCTGGATGAGAAGGGTTGACACGATAATTGAGTTAATGAGAGTCAGTGTGTCTTAAAACAGTGAGATTGGCTCAGAATAGGGCAAGGTTCAGAGCTATTGTATATAGGTTCGGTAAGAGTACCAGGTGACTCGATGTATGTATGTAACAACAGTAACAAGAACAGATCACATGTAATGGGACAGACCATCTTTCTCTTAAGAAGCAGCTGGTGAATTTCAACCATGTGCCTTCTGATTAGCAGTGCAACTCCTTACTACTAGGTCAAGTTCAGAGCTCCTCATTCAAATATTCAAAATACACTTATCGGACACTTAAAGGGAGCTCTGGTGGCCTAGTGGTAAGATACTCTGCTACAATCTCAAAGGTATGGGATTAGAATCCACCAGCTGCTGAAGGGTCAGCTATGGCACATAACAACAAAAACAATAATTTGTGGAAGGTGATTTGCTGTGATTTCTAGATGCCTGGAACAGCCTCTATCTTTGACACACCACACAACCACCTGTGATGTAATGTGAGTATATGTGTGCCATGAGAGAGGAATGACCATTTAATGGAGATAGTCGTTTTCTCTTGCTGATAAGGAATGATGGTGCGCTAGGAGTGAGAGTCTCAGAGAGGCGATATCTGACTCTAAAGCAGGACATTGCTATTCAAAAGAACAGCCAGAGCATAGGCAAAAGGTTGTACGAGAAATGAGAAGCTGAGACAGTAGGCAGTCATTTGTTGAAGACTCACTAAGGACTATACCACAAGAGCTCCTAATCATAAAACAAGAATAATGTTGCCAGAAGAGACCAGTCCTTCATGCTTGGAAGGATGAAGGGGTAACACAAGAGAAGACCCTAGATGAGATGGCTTGACACAGTGATTGGGGTAATAAGGACATGTATGTTGGAGACAGTGAGATTAGCTCAGGATAGGACAGGATTCAGGACTATAGTACACAGGATTGCTATGAGTTGCAGGAGACTTGATTGCACATAACAACAACAGTTAACTCAGAAAAGAGTTCTGATAGCTTAGTGGTAAGGAGCTATGCTGTCAACTGAAAGACATGTGGTTTGAATCCACCAGCTTCTCTGTAGAAGAAAGAGGCTCAGTTTCCTCCCCTGCTATTTAATATCTCTGAAAACCGCTAGAGGGTCAGCTATGAGTTTGTTCCAATCAACAGCACAACACATTGACTCAGCATAAATTTAGACAATTTAATACATGATATTGGAAACCTAGCTACTTGGGGCGGGGGAGAGATACTATTAGAGTCATAAATCATGTCAGAAACAGAAATAAAAAGCAGAACATGGATTGCCAAGAAAACAAATATATCTGTCTTGAAGAAGGTGAAACCAAATATCTCCTTGGAGGTTAGGATTTTGAAGCTCTGTCTCACATACTTTGGGCATGTGGCCAGAAGAGACTAGTCCTTTAAGAAGGACATCATGCTTGGAAGGGTGGAGGAGCAGAGCAGGAGAGGAAGACTCCTGATGAGATGGATTAATACAGTAACTGGAGCAAAGGGGGTTGGCATGTCGGTATTAGTGAGACTGGCTTAGGACAGGGCAAGGTTCAGAGCTGCTGTACATAGGGTTGTTATGGGTCACAGGTGACACGATAGCACATAACAACAACAAGAGAACAACAATATTATACACTGGCCCTCCAACCTGATGTTGTGTTTGGGACAAACATTCTTCCAAGTCATACAGCACTGGTCTGTCCATTTGCTGTACTGAAGTAACTTGGGGTTGCTGTGTTGCTGAACTCTGTGTCAATGGTGTGCAAATGCCATCATGGTTACTCATGGTGGACAGTGCTTGGGAGAGCTCCCAGATTAAGACAGACTTGGATGCAGGAGTGGTGTCCACTTCCTAAACAACTGCCTCTGGAAATTCTATGAACTTAGGGAAACGATGATAGTTATAGAACTGGGTTCAGCCCTTTTGTTCATAGGGTCACTATGAGTCATGTTCGACTTGATGGCACTTAATGGCAACAATATAGATCAAGAAAATAAAATGTAATAGTTACAAGCAAGAAATAAATGAAAGCATAACTATAAATGGCTAATAAGCAAATGAACAGATGGTCACTTTTTCATTTTTATAAATTTTAATAAACATTTACAGATATTTTGGATTTCCATTCATTCATTGCTGCACTTTTCTCCCTGTCCACCCCTCCCCACCAGTTCACTCCTCTCTTTGAAAAGAAAAAGAAAAAAAAATTCCTTCATTGGTATACAATTCACCCTTTTTTAAATAAAATTTTTAAATTGCCATTTATTGGAAGTTTACAGAAAAGTTAGATTTTCATTTACTCATTATTGCACATTTTTATCCCCTCTCATTTCCTTCCCCCTCCCCAGTTCACTTTAAAAAGAAATTCCTTGTTACACAATCACCTCCCTCTGTCCCACCCTAGTCCTTTTTGCAAAGTACCTCTTATTCTGGGCTATTGGATGTATAATGCCTAATCATATATTCCTTTTAAACACTCCTTTCCTTCATCTGTTCCAATGCAGTGTTCATAATCTATCCACTCTTAGCCTATTCTCTTCCCAATACTCCATGTCAGATCTGCTTTATAATAGTGGGATACGCAGTATTTGTTCTTTTGTGACTGAGATATTTCAGTCAGTATAATATCCTCCAGGGTCACTCATGTTTTGTAATATTTTATGACTTCATTGTTTTTTAGTGCTGCATAGTATTTAATTGTATGACATTACCATAATTTTTCTATCCATTCATTTGTTGGTGGGCACTTGGGTTGCTTCCATCTCCTTGCTATTTGTAAATAATGTAGCAATAAACATGAATATGCATATATCTGTTTGGATGTGGTTCTGATTTCTTTAGTGTATATTGTCTGTAGTGGCATTGCTGGGTCAAATGATATTTCTAACTTTTTTTTCCAACTTTTTGAGAAAGCGCTAAACTGCCTTCAATAGTGGTTGAAACATTTTACACTTCCACTAGCACCCTTTTGAATTCTTCACAACCTTACCAGTATTTATCGTTTGCTGCTCTGTTGAACTTTGATGCTGTTGCTGGGGTAAGATAATATCTCATAGTTGTTTTTATTTGCATTCCTCTGAGAACTAGGGATTTGGAACATTTCTTCATGTGTTTGTTGGCCATCTGAATGTCTTCTTTGGTGAAGTGTCTAGTCATATACCGTGCCCATTTTGTGATGGCTTTTTTCACCAGTCTGTGGCTTTCCTTTCTACCATGTTGGAGAAGATTTTTTATTGTGTATAGGGATTTGATTCTTAGAAGGTCCCATTAATCTATTTTGTTCTCTCCTGGTTGTAGGTATTTCATTATTCCTCAAAGACTGTTCATACTGTGTATTAGGGCTTTCAATGAATTTTATAGTCTTTAGTTTTACTCCTAGGTCCTGGATCCACTTTGGGTTGGTTTTTGAGTATGGTGTGATAGTGGGTCTTGCTTGAGTTTTCTACAGATGGTTTTCAAATTTTGCCAGCACTATTTTTTTAAAAGGCTGTCGTTTCCCCACTTATTTCATCTCCTTGTCAAAAAATCAGCTGAGCATAAGTAGATGAGCTAAGTTTTAGGTTCTTAATTTTATTCCATTAATCTCTGTGTCTGTTACAGTACCAGAACAGGGCTGTCTTGAAAACTGTGGCTGGGTAGTATGATTTGAAATCAGGGAGTACGATGCTTTCTACCTTGTTTCTCATGTTTAAGAGTGCTTTGTTTATTCAGGGTCTCTTTCCAATTCAAATAAAATTGGAGATTGCCATTTCCATCTCATTGAAGAATGAGATTGGTATTTGTATTGGGATTGATTGAACTTGTATATTGCCTTTGGTAAAATTGTTCTTTCACTATATTGAGTGTTCCTATCCATGAGCATGCCAGAGAGCATGATGCTGTGTACGTGGGAGTTGTGTTGTGTTGTGTT
>NW_006399988.1:3144908-3146987 GCF_000299155.1 Elephantulus edwardii
AGGACTTTCCTTCATAGGGTCGCTATGAGTAGCCTGCGACTCGACGGCACTTAACAACAACAACAACATCTACGAGCATGGTATATTCTTCCATTTCTCCTGGTCTCTTCTTGTTTGTTTGTTTTTTGTTTTTTTTTTTTAGTAATGTTTTGTAATTCTTTTTTTCTGTAGCACTTTTGGAACTCTAATTAGATTTGCTCCCAAGTATTTAATCTTGTGATTAGCTATTATGTTTCTTAGCTCCATTTCTGTATTCTCTTTGTGACTGTTGAGAAATTAAACTGGTTTTTGTATGTTGATCTTGTATCCTGGTACTTTATTGAATTGTTTGACTATGTCCAGTAGTTTTATTGCTGAGTCTTTAGGGTTTTCTAAGTACACTATTTCTATATGCAGATGATATATTATCATATATTATCATATCATCTGCATATAGAAATAGTTTTACTTGCTCCTTGCCAATTTGTATACCTCTTATTTCCTTCTCTTCTCTTACTGCTCTCACTAAGAATTACAATACAGCACTGAATAGGAGAGGTGATAATAGGCATGCTTGTTTAAGTTTTGTTCTCAGAGGGAATGACTTTCTCCATTGAGAATGATGTTTGCTCTTGATTTTGCATATATACTTTTCACTATGTTGAGGAAATCCCTCTCTATTCCTATTTTGCTGAGTGTTTTAATCAGGAAAGTATACTGGATTTTGCCAAAGCTTTTTCTGCATCAGTTAAAAGGATCATGTGGTTCTTGTTCTTTGCTTTGTTAATATAATGAATTCTGTTGATTGTTTGTCTTATGTTGAACCATCCTAGGATACCTGTTATGAATTGGTGATGGTGAATTATTATTTCTTTAATGTTTTGTTGGATTTGATTGGCCAGGATTTTATTGAGGAGTTTTGTACCTATGTTCATTAGAAATATTGGTCTATAGTTATCTATTTTGGTGGTATCTTTACCTGATTTTGGTGTAAAGGATATGTTTACCTCATGAAATGAGTTTGGGAAAATTGTTTCTTTCTATTTTAAGAAATACTTTATTAACTTTCTATTTTGTTTGGTTGTGCTGTGATTTTGCCCCTATCATCTGTTATTCAGATTACATTTTTAAAAAAAATTTCTTTTAGTTTATTTACAAAATTCAAATATATTGTTTTTAAGAACAAATTCTTTCAATTTCCCTCCCCTTCCCCCCATCAATTTGTACAACCCCATGATTAATACCCCCTTCCCCTGGACATCCTTATCCCTCTACTTCCACCTTCTCATCTTTTCCTTCTTTTGCTTTGTTAGTCTTATAGACATTTTTTTGAAGAACTAACTCCTGGTCCTGTTCCAATTTTTCCTGGTTTTTATTTCATTTATTTCTGCCCTGCTTTTTAGAATTTATTTTCTTTTAGAGGTTGATGGTTTTCTTGCTCTTCTTTTTCAAGTTGTTGAAGATGTTGGGTTAGAGAGTCAATTATTATTTTTCTACCCTTTTGATATGATTGCTTATTGCTAGAAATTGATCTCTAATTACTGCTTTGGCTGTTCCCTGGAGGTTTGATACGTTGTATTTTCATTGTCATTTGTCTGAAGAAACTTTTTAATTTCACTTTTTAGCCTGGAGTCTCCCTCCACTCTAGGACTTTGTTGCTAGCTTGCATCTCAAATTTATTAATTTTAGAATGAATATTCTTTAAATTACACAGCAATCATTTGTCTATTTGCTGTACTGAACAACATGGAGTTTGCTGTGATGTGGAACACTGTTCCATAGTCATGACAAATACCATTATGGTTACCCATTATGTACAGTGTTTGGATGAGCTTCCAGACTGATTCATGCTGGGAAGCAGGAGTGGCTTCTACATCCTAAACTGGATGCCTCTGGAAACTCTATAAATTCTCTAAATGTACATAAATGGTGTTAGTTATAGAACAGAGTTCAGATCACTTGAGCAAAGCTTACTCTGAGTCATATTCTGCTCGACAACATTTAAGCACTGCTAAATGAGACTGTTGTTGTTTTGTTATGTGTCGTCGAGTCGCTTGCGACTCATAGCGACCCTGTGTACAACAGCCCTAAACTCCGCTC
>NW_006399988.1:3147987-3156319 GCF_000299155.1 Elephantulus edwardii
TGATCTACACAGTCAAATGCCTTTGCATAGTCAATGAAACAAAGATAGACATTCCTCTGGTATTCCCTGCTTTCAGGCAAGATCCATCTAACATCAGCTACAATATCTCTAGTACCACGACCCCTTCTAAACCCAGCCTGGACTTCTGGCAGTTCTCTGTTGGTGTGCTATTCCAGTAGTTTTTGGATCATCTTCAGTAAAATCTTGCTTGCATGTGAAATCAGTGAGATTGTTCTGTAGTTTCCACATTCTGTTGGGTCACCTGGAGGAACAGTCTTTCACTTTGCCCATCACTCTTCGTCAATGTGTTTTATGATGTAACCTGGGTTTGCTGTGATCCTGAACTTTGTGCCATTGGGGTATCAAATACCATAATGGTTTCTCATTGTGGACAATGTTTGATGGAGCTCCCAGTTGTAAAACAGATTTGGAAGCAGAAGTGGCATCCACTTCCTAATCCACATTCCTCTGGAAACTCTATGAACTTCGAGAAACAATGATAGTTATGGAAAGGCATTGTTCATAGAGTTGCTATGAGTCATGCTTAACTTGACGGCAATCATCATCATCACCATCATCAAGAACAACAAAAAACAAGAGAAGAACATAACTCACTCATGTTCAAGCAGGGTGTTGTTCAGCTTCCAAATGTATGATTTTTTCTCTTTTATGAGCTTGTTATTAATCTCTACTTTTGTGGCTTTGCTGTCTGAGAAAATGCCCTGTGTTATTTCTATTTTTGAACTTATTGATACTTGCTTTATGACCTAAATATGCAGATGATCACTCTTGTTAATAATTAGAAAATGACAAGTTATGACTACAGAAAAAATTATTTTCAGTAAGCATTTTTTACAAAGTATTTGCTACAAAGTACAATTTTAAACGTGAGCAAGCAAATAAATGATTTATTGTTGTTGTTATGTGCCATCAAGTCGCTTGCAACCCATAGTGACCCTATGTTCTAAACTCTGCTCTATCCTGTGCCAATCTTATTGTCTCTGATACACCTCATTACCCCATTATTACCCCAGTCACTGAATTGATCCATCTCACAAAGGGTCTTCCTCTCTGCGCTGTCCCTCCACCCTTCCAAGCATGATGTCCCTCTCCAAGGATTGGTCTCACTTTGCAACATATCCAATGTATATCAGATGAAGCTTCAGAATCCTTTCCTCCAAGGAGCTGCATGGTCTCCCTCTCTCTAGTATGATCCTGTTTGTTCTCCAAGCAGTCCATGGTGTATTCAATAGTCTTCTCCAGTACAAAAGCTCAAAGGCATCAATTATCCTTCTATAATTCTTAGTCATTGTCCAGCTTTTTGATGCATAACAAGCAATTGCAAAGACTATGGCCTGGGACAGGCACACCTTAGTCTCCAGGCTGACATTGTTGCTCTTCAGTACTCTGGAGAGGTCCCTGACACACACTTTCCCAATGCAATTTGTCTTTTAATTTCCTGCCTGCTGGTGCCAAGTGTGTTGATTGTGGATCCAAGCAAACTGAAGCTCTTAACAATCTCAGTCTCTTCACAATCTCAGTCTCTTCACCATCTATCATGATGCTACCAATCAGCACTGTGATGAAAATCTTTGTTTACTTGATGTAGAGTTTCAATCCACATTGAAGGCTACAGTCCTAGGCCTTCTGCAGCAAGTGCTTTATATCCTCCTTGGTTTCAGCAAGCAGGGTTGTGTCATCTGCACAACACAGATTATTGACAAATCTTCTCCAATCCTGACGCCACATTTCTCCTCATAGAGCCCAGCCTCCAGGATAATCTATTATGCATATTGATTGAAGATGTATGGAGATAGGACACATCATTGGCATATACTCATCCCAATTTTGAACCATGCAGTGTTTCCTTGCTCTGTTCTGACAACTGCCTCCTGGTCCAAGTATAGGATTTTCATAAGCACCATGAAATGATCTTGGATTCCCATTCTTCTCAGAGTCAGCCAAAGTTTATTGTGATCCACCCAGTGAAGTGTCTCAGCATAATCAATAGAAACACAGACATTCTTCTGATACTGCCTTCTTTCAGCTAAGATCCATCTAACATTAGCTATAATATCCCTAGTACCACGGTCTCTTCTAAACCCAGGCTGCACTTTAGGCAGTTCTCTGTTGATGTGCTGTTCCAGTCATTTTTTTGGAAATCTTCAGCAGAATCTTGCTTGCATGTGATATCAATGATATTGTTCAATAATCTCTGCACTCTATCAGGTCACCTTTCTTTGGAATGAAAACAAATATAGATCTTTTCCAGTCAGTTGGCCAGGTGGTTGTCCTCCAGATTTCTTGGCATAACTTGGTGAGCACATTCAGGGCAGTGTCCATTTGTTGAAATATTTCAATTGCTATGCAGTCAATTCCTGGGGCCTTGTTTTTTGCCAGTTCTTTCAGAGTAGCTTGCACTTCTTCCTTCATCACCACAGGCTATTGCTTATATGTTGTTTTGTGAAATTCTTCTGTTTCTGTCAATTTGTATAACTAATGTTGATTAAATTCTAGTTGCAAGTTTTTTTGAATGTTTCATAGTTAAATTCATCTATGAGTTCTATGTTTAGGAGTTTATCTAGAGAAATTCTTGCAAGTGTACACAAATATATAGAAATATATTACTTTCTTTATTCTCTATAATAAAAATGAAAAACTAATATAAAATCTCACAGAGTGAGAGTGACAGATATGGAGAAAAGTTAGTAACTATATTTTACTACATTAAACAAATTACATAAAAATGTAAACATATTTCTTTGTTTAGATGTTTTTGAAAGGGAGAATTATCTGTAAAAAAGGGAGAATTATCTGTAAATTGTGGTACTTAAATCATATACAATCAGTTATTGAGCCGAAGGTGATTTGTAGTGGTTTTGTGTGTGTCAGTATAGCTGTAGTCTATAGTATCTGTGACCTTCAGAAACAGATCACAAGGACTTTCTCCCAAGGCACCTTTGGATGAACTTGAATGTCCCATCATTTGGTTAACCATTGAGGTTGTTAATTGTTTGCATCACCTAGTGGGTTCTAAGTTTTTTTTCTTTTTAAAAAAAATACATTTAAGTATTATTTATATGATTTATAATACATAAGTATTATTTTATAATAAAAATGATAAAGTAAGCATTTTTTGGTGTGTTTTTTTTTTAGTTTATAGTTGCTTACAATCATTCATATCCATTTGGTTTCCTTCATGTACATTAGCCTCCATACAATCCTTTATGTACTTTGTGTTTTATAGAACTAATCCTGTTGATCCATGTCTATTATCACTCCATATGTATCTCCCCATTGAATCTTTCCTACTTTTTTACCTACATCTGCCCCCAGCCTCTGCTATGCTAGTGACTTCCCCCCTTCTCCTTTATCTTCCAACCTTCTCTCCTCCCCCTTTTACTTCTGAACATTTATACATATTTTACTCACTTATCCTCCTATTTTCACAGTAGTGGTCTTATGTAGAATTTGTCCTTATGCGACTGAGTTACTTCATTCAACATAGACTCTTCTATGTTATGTTGTTGTTGTTGTTTGATGCCATCGAGTCGTAGATGACTCATAGCGACTCTATGAACAAACGGCCTGAGCACTGTTCGTACATAGAGTTTCTGGAGGCAAGGCATTTCGGAAGTGGATGGTGCTCCTGCTTCCAGGTTTGATTTAGTTGGGAAGCTCCAGCCAACACTGTCCATCATGGGTACCCATTACCACGACTGGCACATCACTGTCACAGTCTTCAGCATCATAGCAACCACGAGTTACCTCTGTAGAGCAACGCACAGACCAGTGCTATACCACTTAGAAGAATGTTTGACAGGAGGACAATTTGAACCTGGCCCAAGGGCCGCAGGCCCTCGGGCCCATTGGGCTGGCTAGCCTCTCTCCAGGGACAGAGCAAACCTGCACGTCAAACACATTCCCGGAAAGTCAGTTGACTCCAAAAGCTTGCCACAATTCCTGCGCTCACACCACCATACTCCTTCCTTCTGGCAAGGAGAACTTCCCAAGACCCTGAGAGGAGCCAGCCAACCAGGGACAACATGACTGCTTCCTCCTCTCCCAGCTGCCTTTGGGCTTGAGGCCTCCTCCTAGTTCAAACCCTAGGCCCAGGCTGGCTAGCCTCACTCCAGGGACAGAGCAAACCTGCACATCAAACACATTCCCGGAAAAGCAGTTGACTCCAAAAGCTTGCCACGATTCCTGCGCTCACACCACCATGCTCCTTCCTTCTGGCAAGGAGAACTTCCCAAGACCCTGGGAGGAGCCAGCCAACCAGGAACAAGATGGCTGCTTCTCTATGATATGTAGTATTTTGTAAAATAATTGTTCATTAGTGCTGCATAGTATTTCAATGTGTGGATGAACCACAATTTCTCAGTCCATTCATTTGACAATGAGCATTTTGGTTTGTTCTGTTTTCTTGCTATTGTGAATAACACTAGTGAACATATCTCCACTCATGTTTCAGTTCTGATTTCCCCGGTGTATATTCCCAGCAGTTGACTACTGGGTAATATGTAATTTCTGTATTAAACTTTTTAATGAAATGCCAAACTATCTCCCATGGTTGTTGTAACATTTTACAAGCCCACCAGCAGTACATGAGAGTTCCAATCTCTCATCTTCTCCAACACTTATTGGTTGTTGTGTTATTAAAATTTGCCACTGTTGCTGAGATTAAATGGAACATTTGCTACTGCTATGGGGATGAAATGGTTTGTTGTTGTTGTTGTTAAGTGCCATCGAGTTGTAGGCAACTCATAGCAGCCCTATGAACGAAAGTCCTCAACACTTGTGTGCGTGACTTTCATCCTTTCTTCATGTTCACAGGGTTTCCGGAGGCAAGCTATTTACAAAAGTGGATGCTTCTCTTGCTTCCAAGCTTGTTTAATCAGGGAGCGCCACCAAACCCCGTCCACCATGGGTAACCGTTATCGCATTTGACACATCAGTGTCACAGTGTTCAGCTTCACAGCAACCACAAGTTACCTCTGTACAGCAAGTGAACACACCAGGGCTATATGACCTAGAAGAATGTTTGACCAACAACAATTTAAAACAGGCCTTAGGACCGTGGATTTAAGTCACCCACCTTTGGCTTGATAGCATCCCTTTTTGAATAATCTGTATATACATATAAAAGTATGAACATAAAAAATACTGAGGAAGATAAACCCATAGTTTGGCAGTGGTTGTAACAGGATGATTAATATTTGGGGACGTTTTTATCTTTCTGCTTTTCCTCCTAAATATTTGGTCAAGGGAGACATTTAAAATATAAATAAGTTATTATTATAAAGAATGCATTGGAAACAGGTAATTTAATACAGATGTGTTCAGATGAGATAGAGCTAAAGTAAGATGGTAACAATGGATTGAAGAAGAACCAAGGAATGATGAATGGAACAAATCATAGACAGTCAACATCAGACCTCTGTCAACCAAATATATTGCTACAATAGCCTACTGTTGCAGAAGGTGTGAGCATTCAAGCAGAATCAGAAAGTACTGTAAGAAGTAGAATTCAGGCTAGTCTATCTTCAGAGTCAAAAGAAGAAGGGCTAGGGCTAAAAACCATGAGTTGACTAAAAGAGACAAAGTTTTAGCTGACATAACAAGCCACAGAAATTCTAGATTGTACACAAACAGGATGAAGAGAGAGAAAGAGGGAGGGAAAGAGAGTCAAATAAAGAAGTTATAAGACTTACACAATGTCCAGGAAGATTGTTCAGCCCATCGTACTCAGCCAATGAGGAACCAGGAGAGAGACTCCCAAGCTAGAGAATAAAAACAGATGGGAGGCTATGAAAGGCATATAAATGTACTTCTTTTCCTAGGCTTGCAACATTACTTAATAAAGCTTCCTCTCACTAAACTGAGTTTAATTGGATTTCTCAAGTGCTATTCTGGATATCACTTAGGGTCACTTATTGGCAGGCTCATAAGGCTTAAGGCAGCTCTGTCCCCAGTTCTTCTCCTTTTTTAAAGATTCATCAGGGACACTCCTGGTCAGGTTTATATGAACCTGCCATTTGCCAAAAGAGTAGAGACAGTGACTTGAGTATCAATATAATTTCCCATGGTACCCAAAAATGACCGGAACAGCACATCAACAGAGAACTACCAGAAGTCCAGGCTGGGTTTAGAAGGGGTCGTGGTACTAGAGATATTGTAGCTGATGTTAGATGGATCTTGGCTGAAAGCAGGGAATACCAGAGGAATGTCTATCTTTGTTTCATTGACTATGCAAAGGCATTTGACTGTGTAGATCATAAACTATGGCTGACTCTGAGAAGAATGGGAATCCCAGAGCACTTGATAGTTCTAATGGGAAACTTATACTTGGACCAGGAGGCAGTCGTCAGAACAGAGCAAGGGAACACTGCATGGTTCAAAATTGGGAAGGGCGTACGCCAGGGATGCATCCTATCTCCATACCTTTTCAACCTATATGCAGAACAGATTATCCGGGAGGCTGGGCTCTATGAGGAGAAATGTGGGGTCAAGATTGGTGGACGATTTATCAACAATCTGCATTATGCGGATGACACAACCCTGCTTGCTGAAACTTAAGGGGACCTGAAGCACCTGCTGCAGAGTGTCAAGGACTGGAGCCTACAATATGGATTGAGGCACAATGTCAAGAAGACAAAGATTCTCAACACTGGACCAATTGGCAGCATCAGGATGGATGGTGAAGAGACTGAGATTGTACACAGCTTTAGTTTGCTTGGCTCCATAGTCAACTGTCTTGGCACCAGCAGCCAGGAAATTAAAAGGCACATTGCCATGGGAAAGGCTGCTGTTAGGGACCTCTCCAAAATGCTGAAGAGCAATGGTGTCTCTTTGGAGACTAAGGTGCATCTGATACAGGCCATGGTCTTCGCAATCACCTGTTATGCAACAGAGAGTTGGACAATGACCAAGTAGGATAGAAGGAGAGTTGATGCCTTTGAGCTGTGGTGCTGGAGAAGAGTATTGAGAATACCATGGACTGCTAGGAAAACAAACAGGTTTGTCCTGGAAAGGGTTAAACCGGGTGGCTCCTTGGAGGCAAAGATTCTGAGGCTCTAACATACTTTGGACATGCTGTGAGGAGCGACCGGTCCCTGGAGAGGGATATCATGCTTGGGAGGGTGGAGGGACAGCACAGGAGAGGAAGGCCCTCTATGAGGTGGATTGATTCAGTGACTGGGATAATTGGGATGGGAGTGTCAGAGACAGTGCGATTGGCACAGGACAGAGCGGAGTTTAGGGCTGTTGTACATAGGGTCGCTATGAGTCGCAAGCGAGTCAACGGCACATAACAACAACAACAACAAACCCAAATTTACATCTTTTCTAACCTCGCAAGCTGGACCCACTCTCATCTTCTGAGAGTCATTCTTGCTTAATAAACCTTTCTCTGTCTTTAACTATCATTCTAGCTGTATTAGGTGCTCTTACTCTACTCTTGCAACATTTGTTTTGGAAAGTAACCTTTCTAGATAGTGTCTGGCTAATGAACCAGGTCCAGGAACCTCCCAGTACTCTAAGATGTGCTCAAAATATGAATGCATTTTGTTTCAAACGATTATTTGGAAACGTCTTCAGCTTTTTAAACTTTAGATAAAATAGGGGCTGCAAAATGATGTCTATGTGTGTGGCTACATTTGACCTTATGTGTTTGTGTGTCCATGTGAGTATAATTAAAAATAAGCTTGTCATAATTTCCTTACATGTCACAAGAATTTCCATGTATTTTTTTGCCTCTCTAGAAGACAACACGAACTGATCGGGGCTATTGTGTTCAAAATGTGTTGTGTTGTGCTTGATTTTGAGAAGCCCAAAATAAGCTTTTCTACTAAAACTAAAGTCAGGTGCAGTATCTGGAACAAAAGTCAGACATTTCACTTTAGAGTTGGTCCCAGGACTGACCAAATCTTTGATTTTAGTTCCAGAAGGTCATGACAAACAAGAACAAGCAGTGACTTGCCTTTTAATTTTTGTTACCTTGTTTTTCCTTGGAATGGACAAGTTTTGAAGGAGTTAAAAGAATATACAATCTTTGTTTCTATTTCATTATCTCCTTTTTCATTTGCACTTGATTTGTTGGAAACCTTACTGAGTTATATCTGAATGACACAAGAATTCACCAGTTGCAAGGATATTTCCTCTTTATTTAAAATTTACTTCTGATAGATAGCTTCACTGAACAGGGAAACTTGGAATTAATGTGGTTGCAAATTTACATTCTGTATCTGTATGAATGCCTATGTCTAACAGCTACTGTGTATAAATGTTGGTTGATGGCTACAGAGATTTTGGGATTCCATTCATTCATTGT
>NW_006399988.1:3156471-3162806 GCF_000299155.1 Elephantulus edwardii
AATACAATCCACTCTGACAGGTCTTTTTATGAAAATGTGCTTGGTGCTGCTAAAGCATTGCTTTTGGCTCATTTCATCACTGTTCAGCTGCAGAGGTCAAATGATTTGTTCTTTCAGAAGTTAATAATTTATGACATGCTTGCTTGGCTACTTGGTGATTCCAAGTTGAAGACTAGCTCAGGAATCAGAGACAAGCGAGTTTGCCTCTGGAAAGCTTCTGTGTGTAAGTTCCCTTTCTTTTCCTACCCTAAACTCAGGGCATTGACATTTTCTCAGCATCTCCCTCCATTGTCTTCTGTCACTTCTCCCCATCATCTGTGCTTATTCCTTCACTAGGCTCATCATGAGTCAAGCTTTGAGTTCTCTCACTCTTGACCAGAGGGAGATTGGTAGGGTACTGTAGCTTCAGGACTCCTCTTTTCCAAAAGATTTAATTATGTGCACATACAATTCTATAGTGGGAAATGTACATGTGTAAGCTATTTTTTATAGGAGTCAGAAAGAACAAAGGTAAGATGATGACTATAGAATGTGGATGAACCAGGAAATAGACATAAAAAGGGAAATCAATCAACCCTGCAAATATCTGACCTGAACCAACCACAGATACATGGATCAATAGCTTTTCTCAAAATCCTCATGTTGTAAAAGGTCTGAGTGCTTGAGTGGGAAAAAATAAAGTAATGAAATCTACATATTTGGAATCACCAAAAGGGGTAGCATCTATTTTCATCTCTCAAAATAGACCCAATCTTTCTGTCCTGCGAATGTCTCTTACTTAAAAAACAAACAAACGAACAAACAAACAAAAAATCCACACACAAAACACCCTTTTCTACTTTATCTACTTATTTCTCCACATTTTTCTGTTCTCCTTTTGCTCTTGTTATGCTGCCTCAGGAACAACCTTACTATATTGTCCTGTGCCAAGAAACTATAAGGTTCTGGTTCTGTCCCTTAATTAGTTCAAACCCAGAGAACATGCAAACAGACAAGACTAGAGGCTATGTGTAGCAACATGCTGTTCAATTCATTCCTATCTACAGGCCAGGATGAGACCAAACATGACCTCAACAAGGAGAAAAAGGAAAGGCAGGGAGATTTCTAATCTCTAGTCAACAGGAAATATTACTTGATCCAGGCAATAATGTTACTTAGGCAGGCACTTCTTCTGGCCTTAGGGTTTGTATGTGCTACCTGTGGCTTTCTTGTTTGTTGATGCAGGTTGCTGATGTGAATGGCTCCTTACTTTAGGCTGAGCTTTAGGAAAGGAGGGGTGATTCATCCCCCTCAGGCTTTCAGGACCTAGGGAAAGTTTACAGAAACCAGGTCCAGGAACTCCCCAGTACACTAACAATTTTAATCTCTTTTTTCTCCAGGTTTCCCTCATGAAGTGAAGTTTGAGTGGTTGTGGCGTTTTGGGGAACTCTTTGCCAACACTGAGAAGAATAGGAATCCGGAACACTTTAATTATGCTCATATAAAACCTATTCCCTGGCAAGCTTGGTGGCATAGTGACAAGAAGCTGCACTGCAATCCCAGAGGCGTGCAGTTCAAATCCACCAGATGCTCTGCTGGAGAAGGAGGAACAATCTCCTCCTGTACTAGTCAGATCTGATTTGACTGTACACACAAACACACACACACACACCCCAAAATAAAAATAATAAAAAAAACAAAAAAAAAAACCCAAAACCAAAAAACCTATTCCCAGACCATGAATCTGTTTAAAAATCAGGAAAGGCGTACATCAGGGTTGTATCCTTTCTCCATACTTGTTCAATCTGTATGCTGAGCAAATAATTAGAAAACCTGAATGCTATGAAGAATGTGACATCAGGATCTGAGCAAGACTCATGAACAACTTGCATTATGCAGATGACACAACCTGGCTTGCTGACAGTGAAGAGGGCTTGAAATAGTTGCCCTAAGAAGATCAAAGTCTAAAGCCTTCAACATGAATTGCATGTCAAGAAAACAAAAATCCTCTCCACTGGACAATATCATCACAGATGGAGAAAAGATTGAAGTTGTCAACAGTTTAATCTTATTTCAATCCATAATCAATACTCTTAACACCAACAGTCAAGAAAATAGAAGACATATTGCATTGACAAGTACTCTGTCAGGGATCTCTCCAAATTACTGAGGAACAATGATGTCAGTTTGAAGACTAAGGTGCACCTGATACAGACCATAGTCTTGCAATCACTT
The DNA here is from genome assembly GCF_000299155.1 of Elephantulus edwardii. Classification (NCBI taxonomy): domain Eukaryota; kingdom Metazoa; phylum Chordata; class Mammalia; order Macroscelidea; family Macroscelididae; genus Elephantulus; species Elephantulus edwardii. The sequence continues at coordinate 3,158,686 of NW_006399988.1, forward strand.
ACTCTACATCTGAGAATTGGACAATGAATAAGAAGAATTGATGCCTTTGAACTTTAGTATTGGAGAAGACTACTGAATTTTCTATCAACTGCCAAAAGAACAAATAGATATATCTTAGAAAGAGTGCAGCCAGAATGCTGATTGGAGGCAAAGCTGGTAAAGATTCAACTCAAATACTTTGGGCTTGTTGTTAGGAGAAATGATCCTCAATGTGATGAATTGACACAATAACTATAGCAACATCTAGCCCTAGCCCTATAGTACTGTGAAAGAAGCAATGGTCACATGGAAATAGTCATATCTCACTTTTACCAAATTCACAAAGAGGAACTGTCTCACATCTTTCTACTCATAGCAACACTAATATTACTGCTCTTGTTGTTGATTGCCATCAAATTTAGCACAACTAATAGCAACCCTATGAATAAAAGACCTGAAGCCTTTCTATAATTACCCTCTTTTCTTAAAGTTCATAGAGTTTCTAGAGGCACGTTGTTAGGAAGTGGATGCCACTCCTGCTTCCAAACTTGTCTTAAACTGGGAGCTCCACCGAACACTGTTCATTATGGGTAACCGTTATGGCATTTAACACCTCAATGTCACAAGATTCAGCATCTCAGAAACCCCAGGTTACCTCAGTACAGCAAACTGACAAAAATGTGCTGTACCCCTTAGAAGAATGTTATTCCAAACCTACTGGGTCTCAAATCCAATGTGATAGCTCACAAACCCATAATACCATATTGGGGAAGTTAAAAGTTCTTAATTCAGGTTAGTAGTAGACTAAAGTTTCTGAAATGTACTCATACTAAATGTACTCATACTAAATGTACTCATACTAAATTCAGACTAAATTTCTGAAATATACTCATAGGTCCCTCAGCCTTGTGCCTGGTAGTTTTATGTTAGTGTTACAAAGCTCTCAGTCCTGCCAATTGTGGTCCCCCCGACCCCAAGTCCTCCAACAAATCTGGGATACTGGTGTAGCAGTCCCAGGGTCCTCTCCATCTCAGGTTAGGTCTCTCATTCTATGTTATGGCCAATGCTCCCATACGCCCTAGTCTAGCTGGTATAAAAATCTCTGGCTGTTTCTTCTTTTTAAAATTTTTAAAAAATTTTTTCTACTAGTTTATTTACAAAATTCAAATACACCCTTGAACAAATTATTTCCATTTCCCTCACCACCCCACCCATCAAATTGTACAACCCATTGATTAATCCCCCCTTCCCCATGCACATCCACATCCCTCTGCTTCTAGCCTCTCCCACTCCTCCTGGGTCCTAATACTCATTCTATAATAACGGTTTTATACAATGTTTATCCTTATGTGACTGAGTTAGTTTACTCAGCATAATGTTCTCCAGTCCCTCCCAAGTTAGGCAATAATTTACAAAGGTGTTACTCCTGTGTGCTGCATAGTATTCCATTGTGTGAATGTCCCCTAATTTCTCAATCCATTTTGTTTGTGGTTGTTCTTGTGATGGTGAATAAATGCTGCTATGAACATTGTTGTACAAATCTAAGTTTGTGCCTCAGTTGTCATATTCTCGGGTATATTCCAAGTAGTGGAAGAGCTGGTCACATGGAATTTCTATGCTCAGCTTTTTGAGGAAGCACCAAGCTGCCTTCCAGAGACAGAAATAAAGAAATTAATACCATTTACAATAGCCAACCACAAATTGAGATACTTGGGAGTGAATATAACTAGAGATACAAGAGACCTACACAAAGAAAACTATAGAGCATTTCTGAAAAACACAATAAAAGACCCAAAGAAATGGAAAAATGTGCCCTATTCATAGATAGAAAGACTCAATATGGTGAAAATGACCATCCTACTAAAAACAATCTACATGTTCAATGCAATACCAATCCAAATACCCAATTCGTTTTTCAAGGAGATTGAAAGGGAAATTATAAAATGTATTTGGAGAGACAAGAGACCAAGAATAAGCAAAACACTTTTGTTGTTGTTATGTGCCGTCGAGTCGCTTGAGACTCATAGCGACCCTATGTACAACAGACCTAACCTCCGCTCTGTCCTGTGCCAATCACACTGTCTCTGACACTCCCATTCCAATTATCCCAGTCACTGAATCAATCCACCTCATAGAGGGCCTTTCTCTCCTGTGCTGTCCCTCCACCCTCCCAAGCATGATGTCCCTCTCCAAGGACCGGTCTCTCCTCACAACACGTCCAAAGTATGTTAGACGGAGCCTCAGAATCCTTGCCTCCAAGGAGCCACCCGGTTTAACCCTTTCCAGGACAAATCTGTTTTCCTAGCAGTCCATGGTATTCTCAATACTCTTCTCCAGCACCACAGCTCAAAGGCATCAATTCTCCTTCTATCCTCCTTGGTCATTGTCCAACTCTCTGATGCATAATATGTGACTGCAAAGACCATAGCCTGTATCAGATGCACCTTAGTCTCCAGAGAGACACCATTGCTCTTCAGTACTTTGGAGAGGTCCCTAACAGCAGACTTTCCCATGGCAATGCGCCTTTTAATTTCCTGGCTGCTGGTGCCAAGACTGTTGACTACAGAGCCAAGCAAACTAAAGCTGTGTACAATCTCAATCTCTTCACCATCCATCCTGATGCTGCCAATTGGTCCAGTGTTGAGAATCTTTGTCTTCTTGACATTGAGCCTCAATCCATATTGTAGACTGCAGTCCTTGACACTCTGCAGCAGGCGCTTCGGGTCCTCTTCAGTTTCAGCAAACAGGGTAGTGTCATCTGCATAATGCACGTTGTTGATAAATCGTCCACCAATCTTGACCCCACATTTCTCCTCATAGAGCCCAGCCTCCCGGATAATCTGTTCTGCATATAGGTTGAAAAGGTTCTAAGAAACAAAAATGACGTTGCAAGTATAGTACTCCCTGACCTCAAAACCTACTATACAGCATTGGTAACCAAAAACAGCATGGTACTGGTACGATGACAGGCACATCAACCATTGAAACAGAATTGAGAACTCAGAAATAGACCCAGCTATCTATGGTCAACCGATATTCAACAAGGAAATCTAAGTTATCAAATGGGGAAATGATAACGTCTTCAAAAAATGGTGCTGGAAAACTAGCCTTGCACCAGCAGAAAGTTGAAACAGGATCCACATCTCACACCACACACAAAAAAATCAACTCAAGGTAGATCAGAGACCTGGGAGTAAAGCCCCAAACCATAATGTTCTTAAGAGACAAACTGGGATCAAGCTTGGAAGCGCTAGTCCAAGGTATAAAGAGACTACCAAATACAACCAGAAATGCATAATCTAAATTGATGACAATGGGTGACTGGAATGCAAAAGCTGGGAACAGAGAAGAAGAATAAGTAGTTGGTAAACATGGACTTGGTGACAGAAATGAAGCTGGAGAGAGAATGATTAAATTTTGCTCAATCAATGACTTATTCATTGCAAATACATTTTATGAAAAACATAAACACAGGTTATACACATGGATTTCACATGATGATATGCATAGGAATCAGATCAATTACATCTGCGGAAAGATCCACTGGAGAAGCTCACTATCAGCTGTGAAAACTAGGCCGGGGGCTGATTGTGGAACACACCACGAACTACTCATATGCAAGTTCAAGCTGAAACTGAGGAAAATGAAACCGAATCCATGGGAACCAAAATATGACTTTGAGTTCATCCTGCCTGAATTTCAGAGCCATCTCAGGAACAGGTTTGAGGCCTTGAACACTAGTGAGTGAAGACCTAATAAATTGTGGGAGGATGTCAAATGTATGATCCAGGAAGAGTGCAAACGGTCATTACAAAGTCAGAAGAGAAAAAAAAAAGAGACCAAAATGGATGTCAGAAGAAACTCTGAAGATTGCACTGGAACGTAGAGAAGCCAAAGCACAAGGAAGAATTCAAGATACTAAAGAGCTTAATAGAAGATTCCAAAAGGCAGCACGGGATGACAAAGCAAAATATTACAATGAAATGTGCAAGGAGCTGGAGTCGGAAAATCAAAAGGGTCGAACTCATTCAGCATTTCTTAAGCACAAGGAAGTGAAGAATAAATTCAATCGTCGAGTTGCTATATTCAAGGATGCTTTAGGCAGAATAGTAAAAGAAGATGGAAAGAATATATTGAGTCAC